>NW_028270167.1:33669624-33969624 GCF_037043375.1 Chiloscyllium plagiosum | reverse complement strand
CACCCTCCAAATGTGCCCTTGCTTCAAACCATCTTTATCTATCAGGAGGATTCCATATATGGTTTTGGTGCCAAATCTCATACCCTCCGGTGGTTGACTCCTGTTGGTGCACATTGTACGATCATGCCAACTCATTACCCAGTAACAGCAATTGCTAATGATAAAGGTGTATATGAAACTATTTTGTTTGCATGATCTAGTACGGCAGAGGAAAACCACTTTGTGCTCTGGTAGTTAACATGATTCATTTATTGAATGTTAGTTACAGGTTACAATGATATGATAGACATTATTACAGACAAGGCTCATCTGAGCAGCACAGTTGAGTCTGATCCTGCACTTAGCTGGTGTTGATGACCCTGAGTGTGTATTTTCCATGGGGAATTGCTGGAGGAAGACCAGGAAGGAATTTCCCTCTTCCCTTCCAGCCAATTACAGCCTTTACATCACTCAGGGCTAAAAACAACTAAATTGGTTAGGGCACGATTGCAATACTGTGTTCAATTCTGATCTCCCTGCTACAGGAAATATATTGTGAAATTTCAAAGTGTTCAGAAAAGATTTACAAGGATGTTGCTGGGTTTGGAAGGTCTGAGCAACAGGGAGAGGCTGAACAGGCTGGGGCTGTTTTCCCTGGAGTGTTGGAGGCTGAGGGGTGACCTTACAAGCATTTATAATATCATGAGGGGCATGATAGGGTGAATAGATAAGGTATTGTCCCCAGGGTGGGGAGTCCAAAACTAGAGGGCATAGGTTTAAGGAGAGGGAGGAAGGATTTAAAAGAGACCTAAGGGGCGACTTTTTCACACAGAGGGTGGCACATGTATGGAATGAGCTGCCAGAGGAAGTGGTGGAGGCTGGTACAATTACAACATTTAAAAGGAATCTGGATGGGTATATGAATAAGAAGGTGTTAGAGGGATACGGACCAAATTCTGGCAAGTGAAACTAGATGAATTTAGGATATCTGGTCGGCATGAACGAGTTGGACTGAAGGGTCTGTTTCTGTGCTGTACATCTTTATGACTCTATAAATGACCCTAGACCTGAAACCTCAGCTGGGAATTACTGATCTGTACCTTCCCATTAAAATATCAGGGCTGCTTGAGCAGGAACAGTCCTAAACATAAACGACTGAGAGGAATCAATAAGTAGCAATATCTCTGCAAGTATAACTTTGAGGCTCTGCTGTTGATTCAAATGAATTTTAAGAAAAGATCTGTCATCATATAGAGATTGTCATATGCACTTTATGTCAAACATCTCCTTATAGCCAATGAAGTACTTTTCAAACGTGATCAATGTTGGCAGTCAACTCAAGCACAGCAAGCTCCCATCAACAGTGATGAATAAAATGACCAGGTCACTGCTGGTGTTTGGTGAGGGGTAACCATTGACCAGGAGACAGGGAGAGACCATCACTGCTTTTCTCTGAAGTGTGAGATCTATTTGGGGAGCTGGACTTCAACTTATCATTTCATCTGAAGGTCGATACCTCAAACAGAGTGATACACTCTGACACACTCATGATAGGGCTAAGGCATTGCAGGTCTCTGGAGTGAGACTTGAACCCAAGAGAAGGAGAAGTCAACAACTGAGGCAACACTACATCAAATCTAGGAACAAACCCATTCAAATCTTATCTTTCATCAGAATATGAAAAATAGCTAAGAAGAAATAATCCCAGTCCTGGGCAAGGCTTGATTCAAATACAGGTTGTTCTGCTATAACACTCATTATGTTAATGTGAATTCACTGTACGCAATAGATGAATTGAGGAAATGTTTCTATAGCATAAACTTTTAAAGTGTGTATTGGTTATAATGCTATTCGAGCCCCATTAGTTTAAATGGTGCTGCTATTATGCGATTTTCTGATAACATAGGATTGCCTGGGAATGGATCTACCGCATTAAAGCAGAACTGACTGTAATGTAAATTGAGGTCTATTTCCTGAACACGCCTCCCACCCCCAGTGTTACTGATAGTCTAAGCATAGCCTCAGACAAGGCCTCAATGTTACCTCCAGGTTGGAGAGATTCATATTGAGTTCCTGTAGTCGTGCTGTCCGCCAGTCATCAGCTGTGCTCATGATGTAGTTGTCAGTCAGAGCATCCCAGATCCTGGAAAAACAAGAGTTATTGTTAGCTGTCAGCTGCACACAGACCCTCACTACGACCCAACACACGCTTGGAGGACAAGTACCTTTTGTGATTGAGCACAGGAGCAGCATTGGGGGAGCAAGCTTCTTGGCCACAACTTATGCCTTTAGTCGGATTAACTCCTTAACCAACAGAAGAGTTTCTCCACTCGCTGCCTGTCCAGATGCTACCCAGGTCTCAGAGGTGAAACAGACATAGAGAGAAATAGGGCGCTAACAGCCTAGAGACAACCCTAACAGTTGGGCGAAGTCCAATCTTCTGGCTCTGAGTCAGAGGCATGTGGTAAAGTTATTGGACGGGGAAATCCAGAGAGCCAAGCTAATGTCCTGAAGTCATGGGTTCAAGAGGGCAGCTGATGGAACTTCAAATTTAAATGAATGTAAGGCTAGTCTCAGTCCCAACTCTCACAGATTTTTGTAAATACCCATCAGGATCACTCCTGCCATTTAGAGAAGGAAATGTGCTGGTCCGGCCTATATGTAACTCCAGTCCACAATAATGTGTTTGACTGTTAATGATCCTCTGAAATACCACAGCAAGCCACTCAGTTCAAGGGCTGTGAAGGATCAACTGGGCCAGTGGTGCCCACATACTGTGTCTTCTGGACCTCAAAGGCCTCTGCATCTCACCTACTCAATATCATTTCATCATGATTCTGGATTGACCAAGTGATTATAATTAATGCAGTTATCCATCAGGTTATGCAGATTTGTAGGGGTCATATGACAAGTTATGCAGATTTGTAGGGGTCTAATATGAAGGGTTATGCAGATTTGTAGGGGTTATATGACAAGTTATGCAGATTTGTAGGGGTCTAACATGAAGGGTTATGCAGATTTGTAGGGGTCTAATATGACAGGTTATGCAGATTTGTAGGGGTCTAATATGATGACTAGCATGAGTACAGAAGTGCTTCTCTTCATTAAATTTCAGCTCGTCAAATTCCACCAACTCTGTGTCATGTAGGTCAATGCTCACTTCCCAGCCAGCAATGCTGAAGTGGTCACTTTAGGATAATCATCTGTCAGCCCTGTTTATTGGAAAACGTGGAGAATGGTCCTTCAGAAAGCGAGGCAATCTTCTTCAGCCCTGCCATCTGAGCTCTTCTTGCTGCTGCAGGGTGCAGCTCTAACAACAACCACCAAAGATCACAAACAGTGTTTATTAGTCCTGACAGCTTGGTTGTACCTTTTTCCAACTGAATCTAAGAGTGCTAAAAATCTGCTCCCTGCTCCACCATGATGTTATACAGTGACAGGAAGCCAGAGAAATGGAGGATAATTTGGCAGAAACTGGACATTGACAATGACCACTAGGACGATGCTGCAGGAATCCTCGAACACACTGGTCTAGTTTTCACCCATTCCACAGCAGACCTGCAAATGTCTTGATAACTGTATATGTATGGCTGGGGACTTTCTGTCAATTCTCAGTCAGATCTTGCAGGGTATTCCATACAGACTCAGTGGTCGCGATACACATGCCTGTTCAGACATCCTCTAAAAACATTCTATCTAGTCCAAATCTAACAGATTGTAAAACTGTAGAAGGGACTTTGTAATCTTTCCCTCCAGCATCAGCTGCCTTCTTTTCCTCAGCCAACACTTTTGGTCCATATTTTATGCTACGTATCACCAAATTGTACCTCTTCAGAGTCGTAGACTTATAGAGATGTACAACAGAGAAATGGTCCCTTCGGTCCAACACATCCATGTCGACCAAATATGCTACATCAAACTAGTCTATGACTCTATGACTCTAGTCCCATTTGCCAGCACATGGCCCATATCTCTCTAAATCCTTCCTATTCATATACCCAAGCAGATGTCTTTTAAATGTTGTAATTGTACCACTCTCTACCACTTCCTCTGGCAACTCATTCCATTCACGCACCACCCTCTGCATGAAAATGTTGTCCCTTAGGTCCCTTATAAATCTTTCTCCTCTTACCTTAAACCTATGCCCTCTGGGTTTAGACATGCCAACCCTGGGAAAAAGATCTTGGCCATTCACGCTATCTATTACCCTCATGATTTTATAAACCTCTATATGGTCACCCCTCAACCTCTGACGCTCCAGGGAAAATAGCCCCAGCCTATTCAGCCTCAAAGCCTTCGACCATGGCAACATCCTAGTAAATCTTTTCTGCACCCTTTCAAGTTTAACTACATCTTTCCTATAGCATGGAGAGCAGAATTGAATGCAGTAATCGAAAAGTGACCTAACTAATGTCCCTGCACAGCTGCAACATGACAACTCAAACTCAGTGCACTGACCAATAAAGGCAACCATACCAAATATCTTCTTCCCCATCCTGCCTATCTATGACTCCGCTTTCAAGAAACTTGACACTCACAATGTCTCTGCTGAGTACAGCTGGCATTTTGCGACTTTTTAAAATGACAAATACGTCCCGGTTACCGCTGTCACAAGGATATAAAATATGGGCTTTTGTCCTTACCATCCCATCAGTTAATTTAGTATATGAGACTTGTATAGACAAACAGTTTTTAAAAAGTGATAAACCTCTGTCTTAAACTGATCTCACCTGACCTACATAAGTTGGCCAATTCTCATGAAACCAATGTGAATTAAACAAAAGACAGCATTGATAGCTGAGGGGTGACCTTATAGAGGTTTATAAAATTATGAGGGACATGGAGAGAGTGAACAGCCAAGCTGTTTTCCCCAGGGTAGGGGACTCCAAAACTAGAGGGCATTGGTTTAAAGTGAGAGAAGAAAGCTTTACAAGGGACCTAAGGGGCAACATTTCCATGCAGAGGGTGATGCATGTATAGAATGAGCTGCCAGAGGAAGTGATGGAGGCTGGTACAATTGCAACATTTAAAAGGCATCTGTATTTGTACATGAATAGGGAGGGATATGGGCTAAATGCTGGCAAATGAAACCAGATTAATTTAGGATAGGATACCTGGTCGATATGGATGAGTTGGACCGAAGGGTCTGTTTGCATGCTTTACATCCTTATGACTCTATGACTCTACATTTTAAATGGAGAGATGCATAGTCTCATGCTAAAAAGAATGTAAATCTTTGTGACTGACCAAAAACATAGAAGAGGGCAACCAATTTATCCCTCTCAGTCAAAACATCTTGATTATCAATATAACAAATATCCTATCCATAATTAATACTTAGAAAATGCTGAGCAAATCGAACACAAGCTACAGGAACAATGAACCATCTGTTTCTATTTCTGCCTTCAGCAATGATTGAAGTGGAGAAAAAATATTTCTCTTGCCATTGAGAATTTTTTTTTCCTCCAATTGCTTGCCAAAGTCCCTGTTCATTATAATCTCAGAGTCTGACCTTGGTGCTAGGACACCAGCTGCAGATACAGCAACACCTTGAAACAGACCGGAGGCATCTTCAACTCAGCAGCATTAAAAGTCATTATATTTCACTGCATGCCCCCCTCATCAAGATAGATTCCTGTTCTTGTCCGCAAAGATGATAAGTCTGTCCCTTTGAAAACAAGTCATTAGTCTGCTTAGCGAGGCACAATGATTGACTCATTTCAGGTCTAGTTGGTACAACTCTGAATTCATTGCTGAGAGCAAACCTCCATCAGAAAATCCTGTCAATCTGTCACATTAATCTTAACAGTGGCTTCTCCCCCTTGATTCGTCAAATATCTAAAGTCTAATTTCAGTTTATTTTAAATCATCGAGTCACAACCTTTATTTGTCAATTATGAAATAAATCATCTGTGAGTGTTGGTGTCACCTTCCAGCTCACTGACCTGATTTCTGAATTAATTATCATGCTGGAAAGCACTATAGTACATCTCTGATTGCTGCGCAGAGGTTCATACAGTAAGTATCCTGATTTAGTCCCTAGAGTGTCTAGTTTGAGCTCTTAGATCCCTTGGGAGAACTGTGATATCTTATTTAAGTTCAGCAGGACATGGTAAGTAGTATGTGTGCGTCAGCCTCTTACTCATTCCTCTGTGCCAGTCGTGGAGATTCACGTTGCATTTTCCATTATAATTGAATCCACGACTACCAACTTGTTATTTCTTGGAAATGAAGGTAGAAAATACTGGAAATGCTCAGAAGGTCAGACAGCAACTGCAGAGAGACATAAACCAAGGCAACATTCCCATTCATTATTCTGGCAGGAATTCAGGGCAAGGAATGGAATCATAGAATCCCTACTGTGTGGAAGCAGGCCATTCGACTCATCAAGTGTGTATCGACCCTCTAAAGAGCACTCAGACCCAATCCCTTACCCTATTCCTGTAATCCTGCATTTCCTATGGCTAATCCACCTAGCCTGCACATCCCTGGATACTATGGGCAATTCAGCATGGCCAATCCACCTAACTTGTACATGTTTGGACTGTGGGAGGAACCGGAACACCAAGAAGAAACTCAGGCAGTCACAGGGAGAATGTGCAATCTTCACACAGACAGTTACTATAGGTAAATATGATTTCCCAGATCTTTTCCAACATCCCCACTCTGGAGCTGGCCTGGAGGATATGCATGGCTGATCCAATGGAAATCCACTGGCACAGGTTGCAACACAGGAAGGATGGTATTTAGGGAATTATGAGGGAGGTTGGAAGTAGTGTCGGTGGGTTTGCACAGGGTTAGAAAATGGCTGTGACGGCTAAGGGTGAACTGGAGTGCTGGAAGGTTCAAAGGACCAAAGGACAGCACAGAAATGTGTGACCACCCATAATACCTTGTGGTATTTGTCATCTCCATGTCATTTGAATAAATCTTTTCCAACAACCCTCCTCTGTCTTTGCTTTGTTTTGAGTCTATCTAGTAATTACTGGTAGAGGATACACCACTTGAGTATCTACAGAAGAGGCACTGTTCTTAGAAGCCATAAAAAAAAAGCATTGAAAGAGGCCATTCAGCCCATCACACCTGTCCTTGCTCAATAAATTATTGTTATTGCTTCAGAACAATAAGCACAATTACATTTGGTCAGGTCTAATTACTAGGATCTGACGGAGACGGTACAGATACATCAACTCAATCTGAAAACTAGAGAGCACATTAATACAGTGCAGGGGGGCGTGTCAGTGATTACCGTGGGGGGTGGGGGAGGAGTGTCAGTGATTACAGTGGGGGGGTTTCAGTGATTACAGTGGGGGGGTTTCAGTGATTACAGTGGAGGAGGTGTCAGTGATTACAATGGGGTGTGTCAGTGATTACAGCAAGGGGGGGCTGTGTCAGAGATTACAGTGGGGGGAGTGTCAGTGATTGCTGTGGGGGGGGGAGAGGGAGTGTCAGTGATTACATTGGGGGGGGAGGCAGTGTCAGTGATTACAATGCAGGGGTGTCAGTGTCAGTGATTACAGTGGGGTGGAGTGTCAGTGATTACAGTGGGGGGGCCAGTGTCAGTGATTACAGTGGGGAGGAGTGTCAGTGATTACAGTGGGGTGGAGTGTCAGTGATTACAGTGGGGTGGAGTGTCAGTGATTACAGTGGGGGGGCGGTGTCAGTGATTGCGGTGGGGGGGTGTCAGTGTCAGTGATTACAGTGGGGTGGAGTGTCAGTGATTACAGTGGGGAGGAGTGTCAGTGATTACAGTGGGGTGGAGTGTCAGTGATTACAGTGGGGGGGCGGTGTCAGTGATTGCGGTGGGGGGGTGTCAGTGTCAGTGATTACAGTGGGGTGGAGTGTCAGTGATTACAGTGGGGGGGCCAGTGTCAGTGATTACAGTGGGGAGGAGTGTCAGTGATTACAGTGGGGTGGAGTGTCAGTGATTACAGTGGGGGGGGTGTCAGTGTCAGTGATTACAGTGGGGGTTGTCAGTGATTACAGTGGGGTGGAGTGTCAGTGATTACAGTGGGGTGGAGTGTCAGTGATTACAGTGGGGTGGAGTGTCAGTGATTACAGTGGGGGGTGTCAGTGATTACAGTGGGGTGGAGTGTCAGTGATTACAGTGGGGGGGCGGTGTCAGTGATTGCGGTGGGGGGGTGTCAGTGTCAGTGATTACAGTGGGGTGGAGTGTCAGTGATTACAGTGGGGTGGAGTGTCAGTGATTACAGTGGGGGGTGTCAGTGATTACAGTGGGGTGGAGTGTCAGTGATTACAGTGGGGGGTGTCAGTGATTACAGTGGGGTGGAGTGTCAGTGATTACAGTGGGGTGGAGTGTCAGTGATTACAGTGGGGTGGAGTGTCAGTGATTACAGTGGGGTGGAGTGTCAGTGATTACAGTGGGGGGTGTCAGTGATTACAGTGGGGTGGAGTGTCAGTGATTACAGTGGGGTGGAGTGTCAGTGATTACAGTGGGGTGGAGTGTCAGTGATTACAGTGGGGGGGTATCAGTGTCAGTGATTACAGTGGGGGTTGTCAGTGATTACAGTGGGGTGGAGTGTCAGTGATTACAGTGGGGGGGTATCAGTGTCAGTGATTACAGTGGGGGTTGTCAGTGATTACAGTGGGGTGGAGTGTCAGTGATTACAGTGGGGGGTGTCAGTGATTACAGTGGGGTGGAGTGTCAGTGATTACAGTGGGGGGGTATCAGTGTCAGTGATTACAGTGGGGGTTGTCAGTGATTACAGTGGGGTGGAGTGTCAGTGATTACAGTGGGGGGTGTCAGTGATTACAGTGGAGTGGAGTGTCAGTGATTACAGTGGGGGATTCTGGATTAGAGTGGTGCTGGAAGAGCACAGCAGTTCAGGAAGCATCTGAGGAGCAGTAAAACTGACGTTTCGGGCAAAAGCCCTTCATCAGGAATAAAGGCAGAGAGCCTGAAGGGTGGAGAGATAAGCTAGAGGAGGGTGGGGGTGGGGAGAAAGTAACATAGAGTACAATAGGTGAGTGGAGGAGGGGATGAAGGTGATAGGTCGGGGGCGGGGAGACGGTGGAGTGGATAGGTGGAAAAGAAGATAGACAGGTAGGACAATTCATGGGGACAGTGCTGATCTGGAGTAATTACAGTGGGGAGGCCAGTGTCAGTGATTACAGTGGGGGGCGGGGGGGGGCAGTGTCAGTGATTACAGTGGGGGGGCAGTGTCAGTGATTACAGTGGGGGGAGTGGCAGTGATTACTGTGGGTGGTGTCAATGATTACAGTGGGGGGTGTCAATGATTACAGTGGGGGAAGTGTCATTGATGACTGTGGGGGCAGTGTCAGTGATTACAGTGGGCGGGGCAGTGTTCGTGATTACAGTGGGGGGGGGAAGAGTGTCAGTGATTACAGTGGGGGGGGGGGGGGGGGAGTGCCAGTGATTACAGTGGGGTGTGGGAGTGCCAGTGATTACAGTGGGGCGGGAGGGGCAGTGTCAGTGATTACAGTGGGGGGGGGAGTGTCAGTGATTACAGTGGGGGGCAGTGTCAGTGATTACAGTGGGGGGAGTATCAGTGATTACAGTGGGGGTGCCAGTGTCAGTGATTACAGTGGGGGGGGGGGGCAGTGTCAGTGATTACAATGGGGGGGCAGTGTCAGTGATTACAGTGGGGGGAGTGTCTGTGATTACAGTGGGGGGGCAGTGTCAGTGATTACAGTGGGGGAAGTGTCATTGATGACTGTGGGGGCAGTGTCAGTGATTACAGTGGGCGGGGCAGTGTTCGTGATTACAGTGGGGGGGGGGAAGAGTGTCAGTGATTACAGTGGGGGGGGGGGGGGGAGTGCCAGTGATTACAGTGGGGTGTGGGAGTGCCAGTGATTACAGTGGGGCGGGAGGGGCAGTGTCAGTGATTACAGTGGGGGGGGGGAGTGTCAGTGATTACAGTGGGGGGCAGTGTCAGTGATTACAGTGGGGGGAGTATCAGTGATTACAGTGGGGGTGCCAGTGTCAGTGATTACAGTGGGGGGGGGGGGGGGGCAGTGTCAGTGATTACAGTGGGGGGAGTGTCTGTGATTACAGTGGGGGGGGCAGTGTCAGTGATTACAGTGGGGGGAGTGGCAGTGATTACTGTGGGTGGTGTCAATGATTACAGTGGGGGGTGTCAATGATTACAGTGGGGGAAGTGTCATTGATGACTGTGGGGGCAGTGTCAGTGATTACAGTGGGCGGGGCAGTGTTCGTGATTACAGTGGGGGGGGGGGGAAGAGTGTCAGTGATTACAGTGGGGGGGGGGGGGGAGTGCCAGTGATTACAGTGGGGTGTGGGAGTGCCAGTGATTACAGTGGGGCGGGAGGGGCAGTGTCAGTGATTACAGTGGGGGGGGAGTGTCAGTGATTACAGTGGGGGGCAGTGTCAGTGATTACAGTGGGGGGGAGTATCAGTGATTACAGTGGGGGTGCCAGTGTCAGTGATTACAGTGGGGGGGGGGGGCAGTGTCAGTGATTACAGTGGGGGGAGTGTCTGTGATTACAGTGGGGGAAGTGTCAGTGGTTACAGTGGGGGGAGTATCAATGAAAACAGTGGGGAGGTGTCTGTGATTACAGTGGGGAGGACTGTCATTGATTACAGTGGGGGGGATATCTGTGTCAGTGATTACACTGTGGGGGAGTGTCAGTGATTACAGTGGGGCAGGGGGGCAGTGTCAGTGATTACAGTGGGGCGGGGGCAGTGTCAGTGATTACTGTGGGGGAGGAGTGTCAGTGATTACAGTGGGGGGGTATCAGTGTTAGTGATTACAGTGGGGGGGGGGGGAAGTGTCAGTGAATACAATGGGGGTGCCAGTGTCAGTGATTACCGTGGGGAGGTGTCTATGATTACAGTGGGGATAGGGGGAGTGTCATTGATTACAGTGGGGGGTATCAGTGTCAGTGATTACAGTGGAGGGGGCCGTATCTGTGATTACAGTGGGGTGGGCGCCAGTGTCAGTGATTACAGTGGGGCAGGGGGGCAGTATCAGTGATTACAGTGGGGGGAGTGTCAGTGATTACAGTGGGGGGGTGTCAGTGATTACAGTGGGGGGGGGTGTCCGTGATTACAGTGGAGAGGGCAGTGTCCGTGATTACAGTGGGATGGGGGGCAGTGTCAGTGATTACAGTGGGGTGGGTGTCAGTGATTACAGTGGAGAGGGCAGTGTCCGTGATTACAGTGGGACGGGGGGCAGTGTCAGTGATTACAGTGGGGTGGGTGTCAGTGATTACAGTGGGGGGCAGTATCAGTGATTACAGTGGGGCGGGGGACAGTGTCAGTGATTACAGTGTGACAGGGCAGTGTCAGTGAATACAGTGGGGGCAGTGTCAGTGATTACAGTGGGGGGCAGTATCAGTGATTACAGTGGGGCAGGGGACAGTGTCAGTGATTACAGTGTGACAGGGCAGTGTCAGTGATTACAGTGGGGGGCAGTATCAGTGATTACAGTGGGGCGGGGGACAGTGTCAGTGATTACAGTGTGACAGGGCAGTGTCAGTGATTACAGTGGGGGCAGTGTCAGTGATTACAGTGGGGGGCAGTATCAGTGATTACAGTGGGGCGGGGGACAGTGTCAGTGATTACAGTGTGACAGGGCAGTGTCAGTGATTACAGTGGGGGCAGTGTCAGTGATTACAGTGGGGCGGGGGACAGTGTCAGTGATTACAGTGTGACAGGGCAGTGTCAGTGATTACAGTGGGGGCAGTGTCAGTGATTACAGTGGGGGAGCAGTGTCAGTGATTACAGTGTGACAGGGCAGTGTCAGTGAATACAGTGGTGGGGTGTCAGTGATTACAGTGGGGGAGCAGTGTCAGTGATAACAGTGGGGGGTGTCAGTGATTACAGTGAGGGGCAGTGTCAGTGATTACAGTGGGGGGTGTCAGTGATCACAGTGGGGGGCAGTATCAGTGATTACAGTGGGGCGGGGGACAGTGTCAGTGATTACAGTGTGACGGGGCAGTGTCAGTGATTACAGTGGGGGGTGTCAGTGATTACAGTGGGAGGCAGTGTCAGTGATTACAGTGGGGGGTGTCAGGGTCAGTGAGTACAGTGGGGGGAGTGTCAGTGATTACAGTGGGTGGGCAGTCAGTGATTACAGTGGGGGGAGGCAGTCATGATTACAGTGTGGGTGGCTTTTCAGTGATTACAGTGGGGGGAGTGTCAGTGATTATAGTGGGGGGGGCAGTCTCTGTGAGCTCAGGGTAGGGACAATCAGTGATCATGGAGCATGTCGAGGATTATTTGAGTCAGGTTTCAGGGTAGCCTGTGATTACAAGTGTGTTGTTGAGCTGGGCTACAGTGCATGATATTATGGGACGGGGGCTAAATTGATGTTAGCCTGTTGGATTAGGGCAAACACTCCTGCACCTCCTGGTACAAATGCAATGTTGTAAATAAATTTGCACGCTGGGGCAGAGGATTCTCTCCTCTTTCTCATTGCCATATTTCCTCATGTCCAAAAACCCAATCACTTGGGGTTAGAAATAAAATCCTTAATCAAATGTGGATTCCTTCAAATAAATCAGAGATTCCCCAGAGTGGATTGGTTTCTAGTTCCCTGGCCTCCACTAGAAACTGTCTGTATGTTACAGTGTGGGTTCATGTTTCTGAATTTTAACAACTTAACCTCCCACTCAAACAATTTCCATCTGTTTGGAGTTGAAATGATCCAATCAGTCCAGGTAAATGAATTATCATCAGAATTGGAAAATGGTCAACAAATGGGGAGGTGACAGCCTAATGATATTATCATTGGACTGTTAATCCAGGGACCCAGCTAATGTCTGGGAACCTGGGATTGCATCCTCCCAAGGCACAGCGGAATGTGAAAATCTGGAATTAAGGGCCTAATGGTGATCATGAATCTTTTATTGATTGTTGGAAAAACCCATCACTTTAGAGAGGAAATCTGCTGTCCTTACCTGGTCTGGCTGACATGAGATTCCAGACTCACAGCAATGTGGCTGATGCTTAACTGCACCCTGGGCAGGACAGGACAGGCAATGGCAGTAGATTTTCTCCCGGTTTTTTGTGTTACAAAAGTAAGGTCTCTGTGATATCGGAATCGATCCGGTCTAATTTTACTGCACTAGAAGCTGCAGCCAAGGTTAAGCCATCTACAAGCTGAATTACGCATCTGAGTCAGAAGTGCATCAAGGTATTTGGCTGACATGCTAGCTCCCTTAATTGTCTGCATGGGCAAAACGGTGGGTGGCACGGTGGCACAGTGGTTAGCACTGCTGCCTCACAGCGCCAGAGACCCGGTTTCAATTCCCGCCTCCTGCGACTGACTGTGTGGAGTTTGCACGTTCTCCCCGTGTCTGCGTGGGTTTCCTCAGGGTGCTCCGGTTTCCTCCCACAGTCCAAAGATGTGCAGGGTCAGGTGAATTGGCCATACTAAATTGCCCGTAGTGTTAGGTAAGGGGTAAATGTAGGGGTATGGGTGGGTTTCGCTTTGGCGGGTCGGTGTGGACTTGTTGGGCCGAAGGGCCTGTTTCCACACTGTAATCTAGTCTAAAAAAAATCTAAAAACAGGAACTGAGCTAACCTGATACTTTGACCTTTTTGTATTGGGAATTAGCTGACCTTAGTTGGGGCAAAATCAACCAGGATTACTCGGAGACAGCCTTTGCTAGAAACGGCACCAAAGAGGTTTTAGTGTAAAAGAGTCAAGTCTTGGACAAAAACAGGAGTATAGGGAGACTGGACCATGAACTGAGGAGATTCTAATCTCCTGGTTATGTCTATTTTTTAATCTTTTTCTACACAGTGAAAACACCAGGTGTAAATAACTTTATTAACATTCCACCACCTGGAAAAACAGCCAAGCGGCCAAGGAAACAATGGAATGGCACAATGGCTCAGTGGTTAGCACTGCTGCCTCACAGCACCAGGGACCTGGGTTCGATTCCAGCCTTGGGCGACTGTCTGTGTGGACTTTACACATTCTCCCCGTATCTGTGTGGGTTTCCTCCTGGTGCTCTGGTTTCCTCCCACAATCCAAAGATGCTCAGGTTAGGTGAATTGGACGTGCTAAACCTCCAGTAGTGTTCAGAGATGTGCAGGTTAGGTGCATTGGTCCGGGCTAAATACAGGGTAGGGGAATGGGTCAGGGTGGGTTACTCTTCGGAGGGTCGGTGTGGACTTGTTGGGATGAAGGGCCTGTTTCCACACTGTGGGGATTCTATGTTCTAAGCAGAGCCCCATGGGGGCAATGCCGATGTGAAAGAAGAAAGGGAGGGATTAAATCAAAACAGAATTGGAGGGAGAAATAAAGCACTCCACACCCCGCGGTGTCTACCTCTCCTTAACGACATTGAGAGTATTGGTGGACACCGTGTACTCCTGTTCCAGGGACAGCCAGGCCCGACTTCCTGGTTATATATTTTCCATTTCACTGTTGTTAATGTTCAGTTCATCAACTAAACAACTGACAAATTATGTATTTACCATTCTCATTAATTAGCTGTCTGGAAGCGCTCAACTTGAGTGTTGCTGCAAAGAGAGACAGATTTTGTCAAATCCTTTCAAGTTGGGCTCATCAGGACAATTCACGTGAATACCAGTTTAAGGGAAAAACCAGCATTCATGCTGAATAAGACTAGAGGGATGATTTGTTGGCAAGGGACCTCCTTGTTTTATATATACATATATATATGTTTTGGCAGGTGACTGGAAACTTGGAAAAATTGTAAACTTTAAAGAGGACAATGTGAAATTCCAAAGGGACATCAAAACATTGGTGGAGTGGGCAGAAAGGTCACAGATGGAGTTAAATGCAGAGAAGTGTGAGGTGGTGCACTTTGATACCAAGAATACTGAGAGGCTGTATAAAACAATGGGTACTGTTCTAAAGGATGGGCAGGAGCAGAGAGACCCAGGGGTATCTGTACACAAGTCAACTTCCTGGTTATAAATGTTTTTAAAATGTTATTAAACAGTACAAATTACAAACAAACAGTTAACAGGAACAGCCATATACAAGAAACAGCAATTTACAGGGGAAAGGGGTGGCAAAGCCAGACTCTACATCCCATTGTACAACCTGTTTCCAGGGAAATAAGGACAAACCTCAAATCCCAACCATCTGGTTATTTTTATTTCTTTTTTTTCTTCTAAACTGAGGAGACTAAATTTCCTGATTATATTGGTCAGCCAAGGCTTTCCTAATTGGCCCAGGTTAACAACTCCAATCAAGGACCTCATAGCCAACAAGATCTGGTTCCAATCGCCGTAGACCAGAAGTAGATCATTCAGACCCTCTTTACCTACCTCCACAATTTTATCAGACTATGAAGGATCTTTCAACTCTGTCTATCTTCGCTCCCGATCCCTCATTTCATTCCTAAAAGCAACCCCATAAGTCTGTTTTAAAACTCCAATTAACCCAACATCCACAGCCTTTTGTGGTGACAAGAATTTCCAATATCCACTATCCTTTGAACCAAAACGTGAAATATTGTGGCTCTAATTTAAAACTGACCTTGAATTTCCCATCGGGGAAATAGTTTCTCTGTTTTTAACATGGGGAGGCAATGACACAGTGATAACGTCACTGGATGAGTAACCTAGAGACAGCTTAATGGTCTGGGGACATTGGTTTGAATCCCACCACATGGTAAAATTTTAATTTAATTAAAGTCAGGCTAGTCCAATATTAACCATCTCACCAAATTTGTAAAAGCCCATTTGGTTCACTGATGTTCTTTATGGGAAGAAATTAGTTGGTCTTACCTGTCCTGGCCTTCATGGGAGTCTAGACCCACAGCAATGTGGTCAACTCTTAACCACCCCCTTAAATGGCCTAATCACCCATATAGGAGCAATTAGGAATGGACAATAAATAATGGTCCAGCCAGCATTGTCTCCAGCCCATGAAGTGCCACAGCACCAACTCCTTCTTTCACAAAGTTTATAAGTAGCCTAGAATAGATTAATAATTGAAATAATTCAATCTCACAACATGGAATCTGTGGATGTTATTGCTAAGTGCAGAGTGCCTTTTGTTTTTATTCTGTAAATTGATTAGAATAGATTCCCTACAGTGTGGAAAAACAGGCCCTTTGGCCCAACAAGCCCACACCGACCCTCTGAAGAGCAACCCACCCAGACCCATTCCCCTACCTTATATTTGCCCCTGACTAATGCACCTAATGCTGTGGGCAATTTAACATGGCCACTTCACCTGACCTGCATATCCTTGGATTGTCGGAGGAAACCCACGCAGATATAAGGAGAATGTGCCCGAGGCGGGAATCAAACTCAGGTCCCTGGCACTGTGAGGCAGCAGTGCTAACCACTGAGCCACCGTATGCTCAAGGAGAGAGATCTATATTTTGCCATGTGTGGTCATTGTCTGTAAATGTAAACTATTGGGCAATTTTAATATTAAAGATTTTATATTTAATTAAATTATTTCATAAATTATGATTACTTGTTTTATTTGCATCATCATCTCAAATAAATGATGACTTTTCATGAAATCTATCTACCCAGCTACTCAATCAAATCCTTTTAACATTTTAAACACTTTGATCAGATCATGTAGAGAATACAAGGCACATTTACATTGAATGGGTTTCCAATACTTGAATGACAATTTGGAACAATTGTCAGGAGACTGTGGAAACAGCGCATCATTAGATACTTAAAGTTTTTAGATAAGGTTTTAGGGAGGTTAGCAATTATTGCACTGATATGCAGTTCCTCTGTCTACTACTTTAATGGCTATGCTTACTCATTTAACCGGTCCATTAAAACAAACAAAGGAATTTCATGCATTAAGTGTTTGTCACTAATGTTTGCACAATGCAATATTAAAACCTTACATCCATTAGATTCATTAAAAAACAATTGTCACAGCACTTCCCTATCAACAGAGATTTCGACATTAACATGGAGAGGTACAATAACAAATAAAATCAATGGATAACTTATGATGATTTGACATAGAGAAGGGAGAATGAGATTTTGTTCTAATTGAACACAGTAGATGGAGGAGTGGCTATCCAGCTAGATTTACCTCAATCTGCTCATGAGATAGCAGGGCTACTTGTTTCAGTGTGCTTGTCAAGCTCATTAATATCCTTGTAACTGCAGCTATTGTAAGCTAGGGCATTGCAAATATAACCTTAACCCATTTAAAATCCATGGCTCGAGGACTGTGTTGAAGCAAGAGAGAAAACACTCAGTATGCACTCAGAGGTATCTGAGTTATCAAATGAAATTGATGAGACATGTCTCTGCTCTAAAACTGGGCTTTACTGAACCAGCCGTTTATAATTTACAATGTGGAAGTGATTGATGAGCTACATCAGTCTCAATCAAGTGGGACTATTGTAATTCTTTAGTCATTCACTTGGACTTGGTTACAGATTCGGATCAGAGTAGGAAAGTGGGGGGGGGGGGGGAATTAGATTTTGAGTATTGGTGTGATACAGCTGCTCGTTGTATATCTCCCATATTTTTGGAAAAGAGGAGAGGTGGCAGATCCAATTTTCCACATTATACAATTGCAGAAAGTCATTATTACCTTCACTGTTATCATAGAATCACTACAGTGTGGAAGCAGGCCATTCAGCCCAGCGAGTCCACATTGACGCTCCAAAGAGCATCCCACCCAGAGCCACCCTGAAACATTGCATTTCCCATGGCTAATCCACCTAGCCTGCAAATCCCTGGACACCATGGGCAATTTAGCACGGCCAGTCCACTAAACCTGCATATCTTTGGACTGTTGGAGGAAACCGGAGCACCAGGAGGAACCCCACATAGACACAGGGAGAATGTGCAAACTCCACACAGACAGCTGTCCGAGGCTGGAATTGAACCTGGCTCCCTGGTGCTATGAGGTAGCAGTGTGAACCCTGAGCAGCCATTCCCACCTCATTCTTCCCAAAGACCATTGTTGAAAGCAGAGAATGAAGATACTTTATTCCAACTGAAGTATCTTTCAACGAGCCTCTCTGCTTACTCATTGATAACATGGATTTTCACTGCCTACTTCCTTCTCAAACTTACCACAAAGTGGTAGGAGTGGACAATGGTGAAAGAGTGAAGGTTAAAGGGATCAAACCAATTAACGAAGACAGTCACTGTGGGATGGCAAAAGTGCTGAGAGCCCTATGAGGTCACCTTAAGCCTTGGCAAGGAGGAGACAGAGCTTTGGAACAAGATGGGTGAAAGGGAAGGGAAAGGAAACACAAGCTGTGAATATGGCTCTGCAGGTGAATATGATGTGGAAGTGATTTCTAACTCTGCAGGTGAAGGATGAGGCAGTTCTCTAGCATTGGAAACATGGCCTGATGTCATCGGGATACTTCTAGTCAGGCATTAACATGCTCCTGCCATGTGAATGGGTATAAATTGGTCTCCATGTGATTCTTTACCAAAGTAAAGTATGCTCACATGCTATATCCAGGGAGAGCTAGCCATTTGGATACAAAATTGGCATGAATGTAGGAGACAGAGGGTGATGGTGGAGGGTTGTTTTACAAACTAGAGGTCTGTGACCAGAGGAGTGCCACATCAATTGGTGCTGGGTCCACTGTGTTTATGTAAATGATTTGAATGTGAATATAGGGCAAATGGTTATTAAGTTTGAAGATGACACCAAAATAGTAGACAGTGAAGAAGGTTATTTCAATAGACAATAGACAATAGGTGCAGGAGTAGGCCATTCTGCCCTTCGAGCCTGCACCACCATTCAATATGATCATGGCTGATCATCCTTAATCAGTATCCTGTTCCTGCCTTATCTCCATAACCCTTGATTCCACAATCCTTGAGAGCTCTATCCAACTCTTTCATAAATGAGTTTCAGAGTACGATGGGCCGATGGACCGAGATCTGATAGGTGGAGTTTAATTTAAATAATTATGAGGTACTGCACTTTGGTAAGGCAAACCAAGGCAGGACGTATACACTTAATGGTGAGGCCCTGGGGAGTGCTGCTGAACAAAGACACCATGGGGTGTTGGTTCTTAGTTCCTTGAAGGTGGAGTCAAAGGTAGACACGGTAGTAAGAAAATGTTTAGCATGCTTGCCTTTATTGGTCAGTGCATTGAGTATATGTTTGGAATGTTATGTTGCAGCCGTACAGGACATTAGTTAGGCAACTTTTGAAATACTGCATTCAATTCCCTGCTATAGGGAAGATATTGTGAAACTTGAAAGGGTTCTGAAAAGATTTACAAAGGTGTTGCCAGGGTTAGAGAATTTGAGCTACAGGGAGAGGCTGAATAGGCTGGGGTTATTTTCTTTGGAGCATCAGAAGATGAGGGCTGACCTTATAAAGGTTTATAAAATTATGAGGGGAATGGATAGGGTAAATAGCCCAGGTCTTTTCTCCACTGTACAGGAATCCAAAACTAGAGGGCACAGGTTTAAGGTGAGAGGGGAAAGATTTAAAAGGGACCTAAGGGGGCAACATTTTTTATGCAGAGGGTGTGTGTGCGTGGAATGAGCTGCCAGAGAAAGTGGTGGAGGCTGGTACAATTACAACATTTAAAAGGCATCTGGATGAGTACATGAATAGGATGGGTTTAGTGGAATATAGGCTAAATGCTGGCGTGGGACTAGACTTGTTTAGGATATCTGGTCGGCATGGACGAGTGGGACCGAAGGGTCTGTTTCCGTGCTGTATGTCCTTATCTTGCCACTAGTCTGCAAGAGTAAGCAACATCATGTGACATTGCATTATTTTCTGTGATAATACGTACTGGGTCACTTGACCATATCGTACGGTCAGATCAAACCCTTTATACAACATCTAAGGGGCTGTGAAGGAAGTTTCTATTTCCACAGTACCCAGTGTTTAAGCACATTTGCAAGCTTGACCAATACTGACTTATTCTGACACACTTGAATTATACTGACCAGGAGAAGTTTCACATTGGACCCCTGATCTGTATTAAGCCAACAGAAGTAAAGTGCTATCACATCTCAGTTAGGAAAATTGTGTTGTTTTAATTGACTTTAGTTAAAGACAACCAGAATGTATCAAGAGTGTCTGCCAAAGTTATAGTGTTTGATTGGAAATTAAATAATTCCTAGCAATAAATGGGTAATGATCAATCTCATTGTGCCCTGTTTTAGACCTTGCTGAGCACAAATCATGTATTCGTAGACCAGTGATGACACTTCCAAAAGACTTCATTGGCTGGTTCACTTTGGGATGTCCTGACATCATTACTGGCTTTTAAAAATTGGCTTCAGTGAAGTTGTGTCTTTAATATTCTCCTTGGGACTTAGACGCTGGATAGAAACTGTGCAAAGAACATCTTCACTTTCTATGAGAGATATGCTGTCCAGTTGACCTGGCTCCTTTCCAAATCAGAGCTGAAATTGTGTTGCTGGAAAAGCGCAGCAGGTCAGGCAGCATCCAAGGAGCAGGAGAATTGACGTTTCGGGCATGATTCCTGAAGAAGGGCTCATGCCCGAAATGTCGATTCTCCTGCTCCTTGGATGCTGCCTGACCTGCTGCACTTTTCCAGCAACACATTTTCAGCTCTGATCTCCAGCATCTGCAGTCCTCACTTTCTCCTTTCCAAATCAGTCAGGCTTCCTCCTACAGGATGATTGGTGATCCCTAGGAGGACAATGGAAGAATTATGCCTTTGGGCGACAACGGAAAATAGTGGAAATATGTCCACTGATATATCAGTCTCAGCAACTTCAATGAAAGTGGGGGAGTGATGTTGAGCATGTGTTTGAGTGGACACTGCCAAAATGCCATTAGGTGCGTCAAGATGGTAGTGTAGTGGTATTGTCCCTTAATTAGCAATCCTAAGACACAGATAAATATTTTGGTCTCCAAGCTATAGGAAAGGTGTTGTGAAACTTGAAAGAGTTCAGAAAAGATTTACAAGGATGTTGCCAGGGTTGAAGAGTTTAAGCAATGGGGTGGAGGCTGAATAGGCTGGGGCTGTTTTCCCTGGAGTGTCAGAGGCTGAGGTTTATAGAGGATTATAAAATCATGAGGGGCATGGATAGGGTGAATAGCCAAGCTCTTTTCCCCACCATAGGGGAGTCCAAAACTAGAGGGTATAGGTTCAAAGTGAGAGGGGAAAGATTTAAAAAGGCCTGAGGGAATTCTTTTCACACAGAGGGTTGTGAGAGCATGGAATGAGTTGCCAGAGGAGGTGGTGGAGACTGATACAATTACAATATTTAAAAGGCATTGGGATGGGTACACGTATAGGAATAGTTTAGAGGGATATGGGCCAAATGTTGGCAAATGGGACTAGATTAATTTAGGATATCTGGTCAGCCTGGACGAGTTGCACCGAAGGGTCTGTTTCTGTGCTACACATCTCTGTGACTCTATTACTATGAATCAATGAAATTAAATCCCAGCACAGCAAACTATGCAGTTTAACATTCAATTAATAAAAAAAATCTGCAATTGAAAGTTTATCCCAATAATGGTGACAATGAAACTACCATTGATAATCGTAAAAACTCATCTGGTTCACTAAAATTAAACCATGACCTTGCCAGTGATATCCATATTCTATGAGAGATAACCTTTTTAAAAATGATGTAATGCAACAGAAATCACCCACAGTTCAGGCTTGGTGCACTGATTAAGGCTTCCATTGGTTTTGGTCCATTAAGCAGATATGAGGGAAGACAAGACCGTCACCTCGGTCTACAGTTTCAAGGGGCATCTCAGGGTAATTATCAACACTGCCTGAACCCCCTGTTCATAAACTTGGTTTGTGGCAGCTGAAAGAAGCTGTGGTAAGTGGAACAAAAGACAAGAACCATAGGCTCCCATCACATTTACACATCACAGGCAATGAAGAGTAGGGATGATCCCAGGGAAAAGATGGAGGCAACTTCACTGTCCAGTTTTCCCAATTTCAAGTGAGAGGGACAGTCAAAATCCCCCTCCTCCAGAATCCATTGGAAGTAAAAAGCAAACAGACCATCAGTTGGAGATCAAAAATCATTGACCAGAAACATAACTCTGTTTCTGTCCCCAAAACTGCTGTCTTTCTGTTTTTATTTCAGAGTTCTAGCATCCACAGTATTTTGCTAGTTTTCTATTTGCAAAGGTAGCTTATCGCAGAGACAGCATTACAAACTACTTCAGTCTCCTCAGGATAGAGGAGGGAACAATGGCTAAGATGCCAACTGCTGTTTGCCAATTTCCCCTGTGTTGATGTTAGGTGATGGGGGATAAAGAATCGCGAACACAAAAACACAATTCATTCACGTTTTGCTTTGATGAGAAGCAGAAATTCTCAAAGAAAACCTTACATTTGTATAGCTCCTTTCACATTCTGTTGACAGCAGAATGAGGACTACATTTTCTCATTAGAGGTGTTATTACATAGCTCTGGAACAGATGGGATTTGAACCCAGTTCTTGGACTTTACTCTGATGCCCATCACAGTCACATAATTGGTTGAAATGAGCTGACTTGAATAGCGGTCACTGGTACAAGATTGCAGTCCATGCAGAAGGAAGAGTTAACACCAACAGAACCTCACAGCACACCACAATGCACTTCAGAACTGATAAAGTGCTTCTGAAATGCAGTCATCATTGACATGCAAAGTGAAAATCCAACTAATTTGCATTCAGTGAGGTTTCACAATGTGTAAAAAATAAGCCATTTTGTTTTGATACAGGTTGAGGGATAAATATTGACCAGGACTAAACTGCTAATTGTGTAAAACCTCTGAGTTAGCTGTGCCAAGTTTGTTGTCCCCCACAATGGCACCAGTGTAAAGGATGTAGTTGACATCTTACCACTTTTTTCATACACCAATTTACCCAGTAATTGATAATTCCCAATAATAACGTGGAGCATATCCTTTAAATGTATATTATAATAATCAATGGATTTGGGGCCTTCCATTATTCCTTCCCATGGTCTTAGTATTTAAATCATTATCTGCAAATTGTATAGATTAAAACATCACTGATTTTCTTCAACTCACTGCTGCCGTCTGTCCCTTCAGCTGCTTGGCTGAAATTTCCTCGCGAAGTACCTCAACCCTTCTCTCCTTTTCAAGAGATTCTTTAAAAACCATCTCTTTGACCAAGCTTCTGTTACCTCTTCTCATATTCCCTTGTGTAACTAGCTGTGAAATTTTCTCTGATAAAGCCAACACTTTACTATGTCACAGATGCTTCATAAATACATGTTGTTTTTGTGGCTGTAGAATGTGTAAAATATGCTGGAACTACTTGACACAGGTGACTGGGCAAACACTCCTCTCAAGGAAGAATAATCTTGAGTCAACCTTTTGCTGTTTGCTCTAATGGGGTTCAAGGTGAAAGTGGTGTGGACTATGCTACATAGTCCATCAAAATTTCTGCCCCCAATCATTCTATTGTTTGATAAGTAAATTGAATGATTCTGTACACCCAGTGTGGAGCCAGCAACACAAAGGGAGATGGGAAGGCAATGCCATTGTCATGGTAATGCCATTCACTAACCTTCACTCCCACTGAATGTCATTAAATAAATCATGATATTCAAGTAGTGACAATCAAAATCATGCAGTAATATGTTACACAGGAGGTAAGGCGCAGATGAGACATGGACATGGAGCATTGAAATAGCATCACGGTTCTTAAGGGATAAAGCTCAGTTCTTTAGTCAATGGCATGCATATACTAAGATATGAAATCACTTTGAAACGAACTCCAATCTGTTTTATTGCAAATAACAGACAGAGGCAACATCTATGGAGAGATTCTTCTGTTTCTCAGAGCAAGAATAAGGAGGAAAGTCTTGACATTGGTTGTGGTTAATGCTTTATAATCAGTGGAGCACATTGCAAGTATTTTTCAAAGGTGGGTGTGTGATATGGTGGTAATATTGATTCTGTAGAAAATCAGAGGCCCAAGCTAATACCCCGATAAATGAGACCAAACCTCATTATGGTAGTTGGTGGAATTTAAGTTTGATCAATAAATCCGGCATTGTAAGCTAACTGTCAGTAATGGTGACCAAGAAACTATGATTGATTGTTGTAAAATCCATCAAATTCATTAATGCCCTTAATGAGAGAAGAAAAGTTGCCACCCCTACCCGGACTGTCCCACATGTGACTCCAGATCCGTAGTTAAGTCTTAACTGCCCGAGGAAGCCACTCAGTTTAAGGGCAATTAGGGAACGGGGAACAAATGCTGAACTTACCAGTGACATCCACATCCCTTGAAAGAATGAAGTGTTAGTTTCCTGATTTTTTTAAATTGTTGGATCAGGGCTAATTATTTGCCAGAACTCTAGAGAGACCTCATCTGATGTGTTTTTTTTTAAAAAAACATATTTTCATGGGATCTTTAATGAGCAGACAGATGTGGCCGCTGTTTCACTTCAGTTGATTCTACCACCTTGCTGAGGGATCACTAAATGATCCCAGCCTCACTGGTCAAGATCTGCTCACAGAACCAATTACTGACCATATCTTTCTTAAATCAGGGTAACTCCACCTCACTCCAGTGACCATCAGAGTTATCACCTTGTCTTGTCAGATACCACCCCACTGGATGGGGTGCAGCGTTGCTTTTACACATAAATTCATAGAATCACACAGCATGGAAACAGATCCTTCAATCCAACCAGCCCATGCCAACCATAATTACAAACTAAACTAGTCCCAGCTGCCTGCACTTGGCCCACACTCCTCAAAACATTTCTTGTACATGTACTTATCTAAATGCCTGTTAAGTGTTGTAACTGTGGCCATGTCCACCACTTCCTCTGGAAGTTCATTCCACACATGAACACTGTTATGTTACTATGTTAAAAAATTGTCCCTCGTGTCTTTTTAAAATCTTTCTCTTCTCACTTTAAAAATACACCCCCCATACTTGAAATCCCTTACCCTAGGGAAAAGACACCTGCCATTCACCTTATCTATACCTCTCATGATTTTGTAAACCTTCTGTGATTGAAACTAATCAAACAATGACTTGAATACAGAGCAGA
This sequence comes from Chiloscyllium plagiosum, assembly GCF_037043375.1. NCBI lineage: Eukaryota > Metazoa > Chordata > Chondrichthyes > Orectolobiformes > Hemiscylliidae > Chiloscyllium > Chiloscyllium plagiosum. The sequence goes on along the minus strand of NW_028270167.1, from coordinate 33,944,710 downwards.
ATTGAGTGTGGTGTAAAACCAGCATTGAACCCAAGCTATCAGAGTCTTGACAAGTGGGTTAAGTCAAAATTGTCCCCAATGAAATAAGCATGATGTGTCGGTATACAGCTGAACAATAATAAATATTGGTCAAGGTTTTGCATGTTGGCCATCAGCAGCTCACAATTTAAAGAAAATAGACAGAAAAACATGGACTAGCAGCAGAAGAAAACCCCAGGCAATATTATTTATCCCCATTGACACAATTATCTGTCAAACTGAGATAGCTTAAAGCACTTTGTACATCACCTTTTCAGTTGTTGGATAGTCAAATGCAACAGAATTTTAGCATTCAGAGAGAATTATTAGCAAAGATATTGAATAAATTATGGCTCTTTAAACAATGACAGAATCCTTACAGAATTCCTGGCAGATGGGTGGCATGGTTAGCACTGCTGCCTCACAGCGTCAGAGACCCAGGTTCGATTCCACTCTTGGGCGACTGTCTGTCCAGAGTTTGAATGTTCTTCCCATGGGTTTCTGATGGATGGTCTGGTTTCCTCCCATGGTTGGGACATCTGGTCGGCATGGACGGGTTGGACCGAAGGGTCTGTTTCCATGCTGTACATCTCTATGACTCTATACGCAGGTTAGGTGGATTGGCCAGGGTAAATGTGGGGTTATAGGATACAGTAGAGGGGGGGGGTCTGATCGAGATGCTCAACAGTGGGTTGGTGTGATTTTGGTCGGACTGAAAGGCCTCCTTCCGTGCTGCAGGGCTTCTATGATAAGATGCAACCTGTTACAAGCATCTTCTGAAGGACAGCATCTCTGACCTAATGGCACTTCTTCAATAGGGAGAAGGGGAAGCAGATAGACTCAAAACTATGTGGAATTCAAGATGAATTACCTTCAGATTTAAAGGTAAGAGTGCTGCCCGGCTGGTTCACAGCTCAATAAGGGGCTTTAACATTTGCTTCAGGTGATATGAATACTCAGTTAGTTCAGGAAGCGTCAAATCACTTATTGCGCTGGCAGGAATTTCTAAATAACAATGGTCTTGATCCTGTGTAAAGGTGTTTCACTGTTTTGCTATTATTAACTTGATTGGAGCTGATGAAGGTTCCAGACCACATTCCACAATATCCTAAAATAATCGTTCCTTAACATCACTGAATAATTTGAAACCTGACCTCATCGCCAATGAATAACTAATTAGCTCCTCCAACCATTTATTTGTCCTTCCATCATTTCTCTCCTTAAGGTATATACTCTGTTACAATTCTGTAGCCCAGTGGCAGTCCTTGTTAATGACCATAATAAGCATGTTAACCTAAGCAACAACGGACAGCATGTACTTTGGTTGTAAGTGGCATAGCAGGGCATAACTGTTTCGTTATTTAATGGATACCAGGACACTGCATACACAAATGTTCCAGGTTGCTGGATGATAACCAGGGATGTTAACATTATGGGTAACAAAGACTCAGATACTGAGGTTAATTGCTGGCCCCCTCATTAAAGCAGCCAATGTGACACAAACTGGCAATGGGAATGCTGCACTGATTCAAGCCCTTACCCACAGAGACATTGCTACAGTTCACCCATTTTCTCACTAACTGGGGACTTGGAAAAGGACAGGCTGCAGTCTGCTTCCAAAATGTTGCAGCAGATTTCCCAGTGTAAGTGAATGTGGGGCAGTGCCAGGCAGAGCAGTTTGCTACCACTGTGTGCCAAGGTTGCACCTTTGAGCTGGCAATGCTAGCCCACTGTCCAGTCCAGATATATTCTCAAAGCAGCTGTCATAGAATCCCTACAGTGTTGGAGCAGGCCATTCAGCCCATTGAGTCCACACCAAGCCCCTGAAGGGCATCCCACCCAGACGCACTCACCCTCCCTTCCCTTGTAACCCTGCATTTCCCATGGCCAACCCACACAGCTTCTTATTGTCCTCTGTCTTTACGGGAAGAACACAGAAATGATAAAGTCTTCTGACAACATTGGGGAAAAATGTACCACAGGGTAACCACTGCCTCAAAATGGGAATACTGGTATCAGCTTATGGCCATTGCGGGATGCATCCCATCACATGTGGATAACCCTTGGGGGTCTGGGGTTTGCCTTTAGAAGTCTGGTGCAGTGATTATCTGTAAAACATCTCTCTCCCACACACTAACAGCAGCTCTCTCTCTCTCTCTCTCTCTCTATACACCGCATATATGGCTCAACATGTTCATCACAAACCATCTCCCATCTCATTCTGTTCAAAACAAAATCAGTGAGGGTGCTGTACAAGGGATTGGGACAATCAGGACATTACAGTGTATTTCTTATGTGTGTCTGTGAATGTCACTATTCTGCAGGTGAAAGCGGTGGGAGTACAGGGTTACAAATAACACAAGGGAAATCTCACAATGGTTGGGGGGGGGGGGGGGGGGGATTGCCAAATCAACCTTCCACATGCATCAAAACAGCATTGAGTTAATTTAACTCCATGGAATAAATACATTTGGGGGGGGGGGGGGGGGATGTATGCAAAGAAGTGGCATCAATGTTAATTTCATCAGAGATCAAGCAATTACAATGAATGCAGTTGTGATGACATTTTGAAGCCCCAATCTTTGGAATGATAAATCTCGGTGAGATTATTTATAAACTGAATCTACTCACTCGTCGTCTTGAATCAATTCTTCCTCCTCCGCCGCCTGTTTTCTCACCGGGGCCAAATTCTCCGTCTTCTCGTTGTAATTTCGGAAGCAAACGTTGAGTTTCTCGTCGAAATCGTTCACCAGGTCCTCCATGGACTTGAAACTGATGATGTCGGTGCTGAAATTGTCCAGTTCGCCCATTTCTTCCAGGGGCTGAGGCAGTGCCAGGGAGCTGAGGGAGCCCAGCTCATTCAGACTGTCCTCTGCCTCGTACCGAGCCTGCTCGCCGGCTCGGTCCGGCTTCAGTTCATAAAAATCCTGCCATTCCTCGTCCAGGGTGACGAGAGGAGCTGCCATCGCGCCTGAAAACAAGAGATCTATAGCTGGCGAGAGAGAGAGAGAGAGGCTCTCCCAGCTCCAGAGACTGCGCACTCAACAAGGTGAGATCATCTCTGCTCAGACTGGAGAGAGAGAGAGAGATACAGCAGGTTCTGTCTATCTCTCTGTGTCTCCCAACCTCTCTCTCTGGAATCACTCCCTCCACGATTACTCTGGCCTTTCCTCCCAAGGGGGGGGGGGTACGTTGAGTGGCACAGCCCTTCACTACCTCAGCCAATCGACCTCATGACCATCTGTGACCCTGACCAAGCTAAAGTAACAAGAAAGGGCTTCAGGATAGTTCCACCAACACCACACCTCCCCCCCCCCCATCACAGCTCCCCGCTTCCTCAACCTCCCTCTCAATCTCAGACACAGGGAGGGGATGGTCACCATTGAGGGTAGCATTTGCTCCCCATCCTTAATTACCCCTGAATTGGAGTGGCTTGCCCTTGAAGGGTATACGCCGACATTTCAGAGGAAGGTTAAGCGTCAACCACATTTGAGTGCATCTGGAGTCACATTTCGGCCAGACCAGCTGAGGATGGTGTATTTTCTTCCCTCAGGTGAACCAGATAGGTTTTTATATCGATCAATGATAGCCTGGTGGTTATGAGACCAGCTTTCATTTCAAGATTTTGTCATTGATCCGATTTCACTAGCTGCCATTGGTGGGGATTGAATCCATGTCCCCAAAAGCTCTTTGCATTGGTCCAAGGACATTATGATTGCAGCACCTTCTCCCTGCAAGAGTGTAATCCACAAGAATGTTCTTTTCCCTAGAAATTCCAAGGATAATGGTTGAAATCAGCTCATCCCAAACTCTCTTGCGTATTTGCTAACTCACTCCCAAAGTCATGTTGAGCCATCACCTCTGTATTGACCTTTTTTGGGTTTCAGATCCAGCTACACCCTAATTTTAAAAGTTCTCATAAATACTCTAAATGGTTTTACCTCTTCCCTATCCCTGTAACCTTCTCCAGCCCAGTCTGTGGGTCTGGAGTCACTTGTAGGCCAGATCAAATAAGACAGCAAATTTCCTTCCATGAAGAAAATTAGTGATCCAAACATTTTGATGTACCACACTCAATGATAGTTGCCCCAGTTACCGTTATGAGATTAACTTTAAACTCCAGATTTATTCACTGAATTGTAAATTTCCAGATTTCTTTGGTGGAACTTGAACCCACGTCCCCAGGAAATGAAACTGTCAGATTACAATTCCAGTAGCATTACCACTTTGCCACTATTTCTCCAAAGTTGTAGAGCTGGAGGAGGTTATAGATATAGCGAGAGGGTGAGGCGTTTTAAAATAGGTTGGTAGGAAACCAATGTGGGAGAATGAGCATGGAAGAACAGAACATAGTTAGAGTTAGGAAACAGGCAGGATTTTGGTTAAGCTCAATTTTATGAGTGTGGGATATAAGAGGTGAACCAAGAGAGCATTGGAATAGCCAAGTGAGTAGGTAACAAAGGAATGGATGAGCATTTTAGTAGCAGATAAGCTGAGGCCAGGATGAAGGTGGGCGATGTTATAAAAGTTGAAGTAGATGTTCTTTGTGATTATAAAGAATGTGGGATTGGCAGTTTGCCTTGGGTCACCTGGAATGCCAAGATTGAATTTAGTTCCTCATTGACAGATTTTTTTCTATGAGACTGGTTAAATCAAAACATTGGTTTCTGTTTCTATTTGAAAGTATTGTCGCCAAAACTGCAAATTTGAAGCCCACGCCAAGACATTGTTACATCGTCTTTTAGATATTTTTAATGGGATCTCTTCTGTTAATTATACTTTATTAATGCCCTGAGCATCCCAAGGAAATGCACGTTCTAATTACATTGTTCCTCCAGGAGGTATGCTTATCTGGTCAATGTACAGGGCACACCAGAATCCCAAACATTTTCCTATTCCTGACAAATGTCATTCCAGGTGATAGAAGAAGACAGAAACAAAATAAATATACATGTGGAACCATGCTGTTTTGAAGATCTGAGTTTTGTACACCATTTTATTTTGAATAAACAGTTTTTATCTTGCTGCTTCATTGGTTTGTTTTATTTGAAGTTGTATAAGTAAACAATCCAAAGATTTCCCCTCAATTTTCAACTAATTTTCTCACTTATTGATCTTAAGAAGTCTAGAACTCAGTTTTATAGAGAAAACATCTGTTGTTTTTAATTCTTTCATGGGATGTGAACATTGCTGACCAGAACGGTATTTATTGCCAATCCTTAATCGTCCTTGGAAAAGTAATGGTGAGCCACCTTCTTGAACCTCTGCAGTCCATGCAATATAGATATACGCGATATATGTGATGTGCATTACTGTAAAGAAGGGAATTCAGTGAAGGAACAGCAATATAGTTGCAAGTCAGGGTGGTGGATGACCTTGAGAGCAATCTGCAGATGGTGGTCTTCCTGTGCATCTTGTCCTCTTTGGTGGTAGATGTCGTGAGTTTGGAAGGTGCTATCAAAAGAGTCTGGGTGAGTTACTGAAGTGCACCGTGTAGATGGTGCATTCTGCTGTCACTGTGCATTATGGTGGAGGAAGTGAATATTGATGGTGGTGGATGGGAAACCCATCATGAGGGCTGTGTTGTCCTGGTTGCCAATGAGCTTCTTGGATGTTGTTGGAGCTAAACTCATCCAGGCAGGTGGAGAATATTTCACTTTGTAGATACAGTACAGGGAATCAGGAGGGGAGGCGCTTGTCACTGAATTTTAAAAAAAAACTATTTTCAAGTCAAATCAACAAGTGGCTTGGAGGGACACTAGTAGGTGGTGGTATTCCCTTGTATTTTCTGCATTTGTTTTGCTAGCTGCTGGTGGTCATGGATTTGGAATTTCCAGCCTCTGACCTCCTCTTGTCGCCACACTATTTTTATGGCTAGTGCTGTTCATTTTAAGTTCAATAGCAACCCCCAGGATGTTGATCATGGGGGATTCAGTGATTGTAATGCGAGTGAATGTCAAAAGAAAATGGTCAGATTTTCATTTATTGAAAATGGTCATTTCTTAATACTCATGTTGCCTTAACTCAAATTCAGACATTATCCAGGTCCACCTGGGTATGGACACAGACTACCTCGGCATTTAAGGAGTTGTGAATAGTACTGAATATTTTTTAATCGAGAGTCAAATTCCCACCTCTGACCTTACAATTCTCCCTCAAGAACTGTGATGAAGTGGCAATCTTCAATATAAGCTGAAGTCTTAGAGTGGGATTTAAACTTACAATCTTCCAGGGTTAGAGGTAAGACTGCTATCTCTGAAATAAAGCTGACTTGATGTAATAAATGTATATTACAGAAACGTTCAACATTCTGGTCAGAGTGTTAACCGTGGACAGGTTTTAGTAATACAGTGACAGAACTATACACAATGATACAGTGAGTGACGAAATAAGCGAGGTTAAGGTCACCTGTCCTATTATCCCTATGTGGCTCAGTATCAAATTCTGTCTGATAATCATACCAAGGTACTGAACCGGAGATTAATATTTTTAGCATGTTTTCAAATACACTATTTTCCCTTTTAAGGAACAGCAGGGGAATGCCAAACAGACTCACAGATTGATTATCAAACATTTGAGATGCATCATAAATATTCCTTCTAAATTTTATTACAACATTGGTGCTTTATAAATCAAAAGTTATTGCTAATTTACGTGAGATATGCAGACTCCATGATGAAGTCATATGTAACAATAAACATATGCAATGGTATAAAATTCATATAAAGCATGACATTCAGTGCTCATGTGCGTTATACTTTCTCGGATAAAGCCTATGTGCAGTACATTAATACTTCACTGTTAATGTGCAATTATTCATGACTAGCAGTAAGAATTCAACCCTAAATAGAACAACATCATTCACCATATAGCATGGAAAGAAATATTCAAGAGAATTGAGCTGAATTAGTTTTATTGTCACATGTACTCACATGAGTACAGTGAGAAGTTTTCAAGTCACCACTTATGGTGCCATCTTAGCTATAAAGGGACCGAGAAACAGAATCTTAGGTACAAAGCAGAAAAATAAGGAAAACAAAGTTAAAAACTTAAACATTACAACCCTTCTTACTAAAAAGTAGAAAAACAAAGATACATAGTAAATAGTTCAACACCACAGTCCATAAGTGTCTGGCCATGCTAGGCTCATACTCCTCACAAGGACTCAACCTCCTCCTGTACCTTCTCCTCCTGTTGTCCCAAGCTGCCTGCTCCTGCACTCTTGCTGGAGTCCCGCTTTGGACCCCCAGCCTATTCCATGCCCCGGACCTCAAAGAAGCCGCAATGCCGCTGACTGCCAGAGCTCGGTGTGGGCACCCCAGCCATCTCGTGGCCAACCGCCAAAACTCCCTAGCTGCTGCCATCACTGCCATTGCCTCCACGACTGAGTTCTCTCCAGAAGGTAAGTAGAGAAAAGAAAAACTAAAAAAAAGGAAGAAGTGAGAAAAGAAGGAAGAAAAGAAGGCTCGGGAGCCTTCTTCTGCCAACAGCTCAGAGTTACTAACAGACAATTATGGAATTAACGACAGACAAGGGATACACACTCTTTTATGCTTTTACAATAGTGATAGCCATGGAGGCTGCAGGATAATTGCTTCATGAGTCCTCTTCCAGTGTTGACATGCCTTGCTTGGCTGCAAGATTACTCCAGGGGTAAAGTAAGTGAGAAGTGGGACAGATCTAACAGCAGGTCCTGCAACATTGACTAATGTACAGTAGAATAGAACCTTAACTACAGCCTAGATACAGGTATTGGAAGTCAATTATTGAACAGCCAATACACATAGCCATATCCATTATGCATAATATTATAACCATTATGTATACTGTTTATCTAGTTTAACGTACTGAAGTAAAAATTGCATCAAGCTCCAGTTCAAATCTCTATCAGTTATTGTTCTATAGATCTAGCAGTTAATTGAGGTCATGAATTTGATGATGCTATAGGTGTGCAGAACTTTAGTGGCTGTCCTAATCATGTCAAATGCCTTGAACGGAATCAATACTTGGCAGTCTTATTGCTACAGGTCGTCATGTCTTCCTGGAGCAGTTCTTCATGTCTTCCTGGAGTTACTCATTCTTGTTGAATATGTTGCTGGAGGTTAATCACATAACCTCCCACATTCAACTATTCCCAACAAGTACAACAGTCTTTAACCCTTAACCTCAAATGAATTGGGATAAAAAGGTTCTAATAATGAGTCTAATGCTCCCCTGACCTTTCTCCCAGTTTACTCTCAGCAATTTTGAAGAGATTAGTCATTGATTTCTGGGCCCTTCAGGATGACCCTGGATGGTTGACTATCCAGTAGGTTGCTATATGGAGCAGACTCCGTGGCCTGACGCTATGAGCCTCTTGCTTATCTTGCATTTGGTGAAATACCCCAGAATGTTTATAGCACCCAAATACACATGTCCCACATTCTTTATGGCTGCAAATACATAGATGATTTACACTGCACATAGATTCCAGAATGCAGCCATGAACCATGGTCTAATTGAACGGTAGTGAAGTTTCAAGGGGCTGAATGGTCTTCTCCTGTTCCTTTGTTCCTATTTTGTTGCTATTTACCAGGAATGACTGTGTGCAATTTGGCTCATATGTTTTCCACACGACTTGCTGATTTAAAATCAGTCGATAAACAAACTGCAAGATGCTGATAAGAAATGCTAATGAATGGGACCATCTGAAGAACAATCATTCAATCCCAGGTAAAATCTCCTCTCTCATAATGCCCATACTGCATAACAAGAACACATCGATAATCACAGGTGAGGTGCTGGAAGACTAGAGGTTGGCTAATGCGGTGCCACTATTTAAGAAAGGTGATAAAGACAAGCCAGGGAACTATATAAGAGTGAGCCTGATGTCAGTGGTGGGCAAGTTGTTGGAGGGAATCCTGAGGGACAGGATGTACATGTATTTGGAAAGGCAAGGACTGATTAGGGATTGTGCATGGGAAATTATGTCTCACAAACTTGATTGAATTTTTTGAAGAAGTAACAAAGAGGATTGATGAGGGCAGAGTGGTAGATGTGACCTTTATGGACTTCAGTAAGGCGTTCGACAAGATTTCACACAGGAGAGTGGTTAGCAAGGTTAGATACCATGGAATACAGGGAGAACAAGCTATTTGGATACAGAACTGGCTCGAACGTAGAAGACAGAGGGTGGTGGTGGAAGGTTTTTTTTCAGACTGGAGGCCTGTGATCAGTGGAGTGCCACAAGGATCAGTGCTGGGTCCACTACTTTTCATCATTTATATAAATGATTTGGATGTGATCATAAGAGGTATAGTTAGTAAGATTGCAGATGACACCAAAATTGGAGGTGTAGTCGACAGCGAAGAAGGTTACCTCAGGTTACAACAGGATCTTGATCAGATGGGCCAATGGGCTAAGAAGTGGCAGATGGAGTTTAATTCAGATAAATGTGAGGTGCTGCATTTTGGGAAAGCAAATTTTAGCAGGACTTATACATTTAATGGTAAGGTCCTAGGGAGTGTTGCTGAACAAAGAGACCTTGGAGTGCAGGTTCATAGCTTCTTGAAAGTGGAGTCACAGATAGATAGGATAGTGAAGAAGGCATTTGGTGTGCTTTCCTTTATTGGTCAGAGTATTGAGTACAGGAGTTGGGAGGTCATGTTGCGGCTGTACAAGACATTGGTTAGGCCACTGTTGGAATATTGTGTGCAATTCTGGTCTCCTTCCTATCAGAAAGATGTTGTGAAACTTGAAAGGGTTCAGAAAAGATTTACAAGGATGTTGCCAGGATTGGAGGATTTGAGCTACAGGGAGAGTCTGAATAGGCTGGGGCTTTTTACCCTGAGCATCGAAGGCTGAGGGGTGACCTTATAGAGGTTTATAAAACCCTGAGGGGCATAGATGGGATAAATAGAGAAAGTATTTTTCCCTGGGGTGGGGGAGTCCAGTACTAGAGGGCATAGGTTTAGGTGACAGATATAAAAGAGACCTAAGGCAACATTTTCACACAGAGGGTGGTACATGAATGGAATGAGCTGCCAGAGGATGTGGTGGAGGCTGGTACAACTGCAACATTTAAAAGGCATCTGGATGGGTATATGAATAGGAAGGGTTTGGAGGGATATGGGCCGGGTGCTTGCAGGTGGGACTAGATTGGGTTGGGATATCTGGTCGACATGGACATGTTGGACCAAAGGGTCTGTTTCTGTGCTGTAATCTCTATGACTTTATGACTCTAAGTTCTTTAGTTATCTTAAACACTACAACTAGACAACTCCTTACTCAATGGAATGGATACCTTGTCTTTGCAATCTGTTGTCATAAGTTAATTCTTTTTACCACAGTAACATTTTGGTGAACCTGCAATGGCACCCACAACAAGGTCAATATATTCTTCCTGAGGGCAGTGTCTGGAATTCTGAAAATGTCCTTATATAAAGTCATTTCCTGCACATGCTGTTGAATACCAGGCAGTGTGTATTACAGATGGAAAATTGATATCTTCCGTTTGTAGCCTCACTCATGGCCAATTTAATCTGTATAATGACCATAGCAATTTTCACCTCTACAGTATCTAAATCTTTAATGAATGAATCATTGGCAGATTTTCATACCGATGAATTAATGGAGGGTAATGAGAGCATTTGCCTAGAAATTAAACAGCTAAGAAAATTTACTGGATTCTTAATAAATCAAAGTAACTTTCCTGGAGGTAATGATGCACTACATACGCTGCAGGGTCCATCTATTGGGGAAGGCCTCGAACATCAGTATGGACACCATACACATGTGCCATCTCCAGAAACACATGAGTATGGATGTAAACAAAGACAAGAGAGATGGACTCAGACCAAACAATTTCTTCAAGCACACACTGCCTGGGCCATTAATGGACATATATCCACACTGTCTAGTTACAGCTTTTCGGAACAGAGCCCTCATTACATTGTCTCCTAAGTTCATTCTTTAGCAATCAAGCTGTAGAGATTATTGTCTTTATCTACCCATCATCTAATATTATACCAGTCTTTGAACCTCAAGATTGGCAGTATTGGTCACTGCTCTTTGAAGCATCTCAAGGTCCTCCTGCATTGCAATGGCAAATATTCTAAATATGTCCTCTGCAGAATCCAATTATTATTAAATATTAATGAAGTTTTTTGTTTGTCTTGACCACTCCAACCAAGAGCCAGTTCCATCTATTGATCATTTGTGTGAAGAGAAATTTTGGATATCAATTCCAAATTTGCTTTTTACTAATTTTATTCCTCACTAATTTTTTTACCAATTTTATTTGTTTTCCTCACAATCTAGTTGAAATAAATTTCCTAATTAGCCTTGCTTATTTCTTATTCATTTATATACATCAATAAGATCACCTCTTAGATGCCTCTTTCCTTGAAAACCCAGCTGTCTACAAATCAGGATTTGTCTTGTAACCCTCCTCTGCATCAGCGCTGGAAGGTGACTCCTGAGACTCAGTGACCACACCAAACATATGGTCCATGTGTGGTCTAATCGGTTTGATTGTAACTTCCTTTAACTTTTAACTATTTAATCCAACACCATATTTGCTCTAATGAAGAGTCACCCAGACTTGAAATGTTAGCTTGCTCTCTCTTCATGGATTGAAAAATTGTGGTGCTGGAAAAACACAGCAGGCCAGGCAGCATCCAAGGAGCAGGAGAATCGACGTTTCGGGCATAAGCCCTTCTTCAGGATTCCTGAAGAAGGGCTTATGCCCGCAACATCGATTCTCCTGCTCCTCGATGCTGCCTGGCCTACTGTGTCTTTCCAGCACCACATTTTTCAACTCTGGTCTCCAGCATCTGCAGTCCTCACTTTCTCCTAGTCTCTCTTCATGAATGCCGCCTGACCCACTGAGATCTCCAGCACTTTGTGTTTTTACCCTATTGCTTACCTGTTTGCTGCTTTTAACTGGTTCGACATGCTGAACAATTCTATCAATGCTTCTTGGTGTCTTAAAAAATCACTCTTAGCCCTTTCAATACTGTCCGCCCAGTACATGATCCCCATTTTAATTCACTTAACTACATTGAATTTTATCTGTCGCTTAGAAATTGTATCCACTCCACTTTGTATCCATCTTTTTCAAATTCGCCTAATTTGATACAATACGCCAAGCTAACTAATGTACATTTAGTTTCTGAATACAAGTCGTCAAGGTAACAACAATTGTATTCAATCCCTTACATCTCAAATGAATGAGGCAGAGTAGAGAGCACCTTATTCAGCTGTGGAGCTCCAGTTGTGAGAATTGTCAATACTGTACACCCTCAGTGCCTGATTCCTGTCTGAATAAACAGTGAATTCATCCGTGGACAATATACTGTTGTATGAATGCCACCTGTGGTGCCAAACCTCTACAAGGATTGCTGCCTTCAAAATAGAAAGGGAGGAAATTGGGTCAAAGACAAAATCTGCTACTAATAAAAACAGAATAGGTGGGAGCATTGGGCTTCTAATTATTCTGATGGCTTATTGAAAAAGCACTCAAGACACAAATAAGGGTTCTCATCTTCTAGTCTTAGAAACTGGCTGGGGAAGAATCACAATGAACAATGGACAATGCTATACCCACATTTTAGTACACATCAGTTTTACAACAATGGCTTTGCAATCAGCCTTACCACACAATGGGGGAATTGAAAATGGCTTGCTTCATAAAATGAATCCATTGTAGATTCTTCAATGAGAAGAACTATCAACTGATTTGAATTGAGACAGCATTATGATCAATGTGAGTGCATTACCTTCAGTAGCCATTTCAGTAAGTCCACTGCGAATTGTGAAACATTCTACAACACAGAATTAGATCCTGTGTAAAGTTAAAAACTGCACATCAGTCAGTGAGGAATAAATAACTCATAAATGGTGCACAATCACACTTGTGTCTGAGATTTTTTTTATTTTAAAGTTTATCAGAGTGTCATGAAGACTTTTAAAATTAATTTGTGGGATGCAGGAGTGGCTGGTTAGACCAACATTTCATTGTCCAGAGGGTGGTTAAGAGTTAACCATATTGCTGTGTGTCTGGAGTTACACATAGGCCAGATCAGTTAAGGACAGCAGATGTCCTTCCCTACAGGAGTTTAGTGAACCAGATGGGTTTTTTATAGGTTACATGTTCACCATTAGGCTTGCTTTTTATTGTAAATTTTTATTGAAATGGCAAGTTCATCATTTGCCATGTACCCATATATCCAGAGAATTAGTCTGTTTCTGGATTACTGATTCTGGATTGTTGGAATATTGCATGCAATACTGGTCTCCTTCCTATCAGAAAGATGTTGTGAAACTTGAAAGGGTTCAGAAAAGATTTACAAGGATGTTACCAGGATTGGAGGATTTGAGCTATAGGGAGAGGCTGTACAGGCTGGGGCTGTTTTTCCTGGAGCGTCGGAGGCTGAGGGGTGACCTTATAGAGGTTTACAAAATTATGAGGGACATGGATAGGATAAATAGACAAAGTCTTTTCCCTGGGGTCGGGGAGTCCAGAACTAGAGGGCGTAGGTTTAGGGTGAGAGGGGAAAGATATAGAAGAGACCTAAGGGGCAACTTTTTCACACAGAGGGTGGTATGTGTATGGAATGAGCTGCCAGAGGATGTGGTGGAGGCTGGTACAATTGCAACATTTAAGAGGCATTTGGATTGGTATATGAATAGGAAGGGTTTGGAGGGATATGGGCCAGGTGCTGGCAGGTGGGACTAGATTGGGTTGGGATATCTGGTCGGCATGGACGGGTTGGACCAAAGGGTCTGTTTCCATGCTATATATCTCTATGACTCTATGACTCTACTAGTCCAGTGACATTACCGCTAATGCCATTATCTCCTCATAATGGATTGTGGGCCTAATAGAGTAAGGTAATGGGTTTGGGTGGGATACTCTTCAGAGGGTCGGTGTGGACCTGTTGGGCCAAGTGACTTGTTTCCACACTTTGGGCATTCTATGATGATTTCTCACCACAGATGCTGCCAGGCCTGCTGAACCTTTCCAGCAATTTCTGTTTTTGTTTCTGATTTACAGCATCCTCAGTTCTTTCGTTTTTTATTGGGTTGTGTCAGTATTCCTTCTCACGTATAATAATATTTAAACTCAGAAACATTAATTCAAGAAACCCTGGCCTAATTTGTTCATTCTGTAAAGCAGCAGTCCTTTTGTTCTAGGAAAAGGGTATCTGCAAAGGAAGGGATCCTTTTTAAATGAACCTTGTTCCTTGAATACGTGAATAAAGAGGAGGAGCCCATTCATTCCACCTCTCCCTGGAGCTTAACAGTTTGGGGGTATCTCTTCTGGAACAATACTGTGTTGGGGAACTTCACTCCTGGGCTGTTTAGAATAATATGAAGATCAAAACTATATGCAGTACTCCAGGTGTAGTCTCACCAAAGCCCCGTACAACTGTCAGTAAGACTTCTTTATTCCTGAACTCCAGCCGCCTTGTAATAGAGGATAACATGCCATTTAGTTTCCTAACGGCTTGCTCACTTGCATGCTAATATTCTGAGTTCCTTGCACAAGTATACACAATTGTCTCTGAACATCAATAATTACAAGTTTCATAGCTGTTACAAAAAGGCTGTGTCAGAGGAATGCCACCTCTAGATGGCACAAACAGTGTGCAGGCCCAGAAACTCCACCTGTCTGTATTATTCCACCGTAAAGGGACAGACACAGCTGCCTTCCAGCAGTAGGATAAGTCTATTGAACCAATCCATAGAGATTCAATGAAGTGGTTGGGGTGGAGAGGTGATTGGGGGTCCTCAGTGAAGTATAATAAAACCCTTTTCCAACACCTTTCAATTCTAAAGGAGCGTCATAACAAACTCGAAGTATTATCCCTGTTTCTCTTCCCACAGATACTGCCACACCTGCTGGATTTCTCCAGCACTCTGTGTTTGTGGCGTATAGTTATCTTTCTTTCTCTTTCTGTTTTTCAATGAGACTGTTACAGTGGTAATTTTCCAATCCTCAGAACTTTGCCAAAACCTAAGGAATCTTGATTAGATTCTCTACAGTGTGGAAACAGGCCTTTCGGCCCAACCAGTCCACATCGACCCTCCAAAGAGTAACCCTTCCAGACCCATTTCCCTCTCACTAATGCACCTAACACTGTGGGCAATTTAACATGGCCAATTCACCTGACCTGCACATCTTCAGACTGTGGGAGGAAACCCATGCAGACACAGGGAGAATGTGCAAACTCCATACACCCGAGGCTGGAATTGAACCTGGGACCCTGGTGCTGTGAGGCTGCAGTGCTAACTACTGAGCCACCGTGCCACCCCTGCTACTAGGGTAACCACTATCTCTATAATCACTTCCTTTAACATCCTAGGATGTATTCCATCAGGTCGAAGGGAATTTAGACTCAATCATTCTGAGTTAGAGACATTTGTCACTAGGAACTAATGTCACTGGGCCCATTCGTGCATGTAATGTTGCCATTTTGATGGCCATCTTTGTGTTCATGCCAACTACATCATTTAAAAAAATATTCTGCTTTTCTATTCTTACAATCAAAGTGAATAAACTCACAGAGCCCACATTATACTGTATCCACTACCTTTTGCCCACTGACTTAACCTGTCCATGTCTCTGCAGCCTCTCAGTTACATTTGCACATTTTGTATCAACAAATCTAGATACAGGTCGTTCTGCTTGAACGTGTATTTAGTTAATGCGAATTTGCTATAATTCAACTGATGAATTGGGGACATTGTTTCTAAAGCTCAAACTTTTAAAGCATGTATTAACTATAATGCTATTCTGGCCCCATTAATTTAAATGGCGCTGCTGTTATGTGATTTTCCTATAATACAGGATCGCATGAGAACTACCGTGTTATAGCAGAACCAACAGTATAATGCTGTTTGTCTATTTGTTGAAGTCATTAATACAGATTGTAACAAGCTGAAACCCCAACATTGATCCTTACAGCACTCAGTAGTCATGGCCTGTCAAATTGAAAATGACCCAATTATACCTACTCACTTCTTCATGTCTGTTGACAAATCCTCTGTCCATGCTATCATTACCCCAACATTCATGCACACTTATCTCATGTATTCACCTTTTGCGTGGCAATTAATCCAATAACTTTTGGAATTTGAGGTCATCAACTGGCTCTCTTAGTTACCATCCCAGTGATTCCCTCAAAAAACTCTAATAAATTTGTCAAAAATAATTACATGATATGTGGAACATTTTTTCCTTAGTCCACCCAGCATTTCCAATGAGTTGCCAGATAAGGCAGAGCACAATAGAGAGTAAAGCTGCCATTGCATTGCCCCATCCAAAACTAGCAATTAGATATAAGACCAGACTGATACAAGCTCCCACTTCCTCCTTCCATCATGATTAACAATAATTTGCTTTCTATATGGCCTTTGTTATAGTAAAATATTCCAACATGCTCACAGAATCATATCTAAACCAACTGGACACTGAGCCACATAAAAAGATATTAGGACAGATGTACAAAAGCTTAGTCCAAAAGGGAGGTAATAAGGAGAAACTCACAGGAGGGAAGAGAGATAATGAGATATTGAGGACTAGAGTGAAAATTCCAGATGTTAGGCCCCAGACAAATGAAACCACAGTCATTGATGGTGGGTCTGAAGGCACAAGGATCAGAGTAGAGGGGAACAGAATTTCTAGAGAGTTGCAAACTGTTGGAGGTTCCGGAGGTAGGGAGAAGTGATGGACAATTGAACTTAGAGATCAATCCAATTAATTAAGTGCCTGTTACTAGTTCTCTCCTAATAGAAGAGGCTGTAAAGAACAGAATCCTTTATAGTCAGTCCATCAGCATATTTTTGAAATAAATCAAATAGCGCAGACTGCTATTACTGAAGTATGATTATATTAAAGCAAAATTCTGCAGTTTCAATGTCACATAAACTCTATGAACCTGACTGCACAAGCGAGTATACATATTATGTTTAGTGACATTTGTCTAAAACGTAGTATGTAGGGTGAAACGTAGCATCCCTCAAAATATCAGGGATGCAGAGTGCTGTTCAAGTTCATACTTATTTTTGCAAACCTATATCACTTTCAAAGTCATTAAAACTTACACTGAAGTGCTGAAATTCAGTCTTAAAAGAAATGGTTTGGAACGCTCTTCATGCTGTGATGAGAGGTTTAAGATTAAATTTTAAAATCCATCTCACTTTTCAATTTTTATGAGGTTGATTGTTAATACCTATAGGCTGTACAGCAGGGGCACATGCAGAAACAAATTCTCGATGGTCGTAACTATTTATTTTTAAGGAGATTGAGAACTAGCCAAATTTTATATGCAATACTTGTACCTCAAATCGAGCTACCCAAATATCTGAAAACTGGACATTTTTACAACCTTCCTGCATGAATGTTAGTTTAATAAATGTTTGTGTTAAAATTACCTGGACAGTTTGGCTAAGCATTACATTGGCACATTATGATTCCAGAGCAGTTACTGGCTACTATCGCTTTGCACTCCTCTCTATCCAATGCTCCAAGCGATTCTTCACATCACCCGATCTAGCTTGACCTAATCCGCTCAGGGCCAGAAATGCTTGACCTGAAATTCAGCACAGTTTTGATCCCAAGAGTGCCAGATTTGAGGTACTGTCCTTGTATTCTAGTTTCTATAATTCTCTAAATAAACTCCTATGCCATCCATTCCTACCTAGGTAACTGCTAAACTATAACTAACCCATTGGAAATAAAGTGAGGTCATATCAACCAATCTCTATCATAGGACAGAGGAAGACTCCTATTCTATATGAACAGGGTTTTACATTCAGTCTTACTTAGTTTGTGACTGTACTCCATTCTCACAAACAGCAGGGTTTCACATGAATCACTTTTATTTTGTCAATAATGAAATGTTTTTCTGTGCTGCAGTTTGAACAGTCAATGAGCTAAAGTTGTCACAACCCTGCTTTAGGTCTGCTCTCTCATTAGAGAGTGATGTCTGGCCATGGCTTTTAACCTGAGAATCACACATCCCATATGAGGGGACAGGATGATAAGATGATTCCCTTATGCTAATCTCAGCTGGCGCAGGAATTGAACCCACGCTATTGGTATCTCTTCGTATTACAAACCAGCTATCTAGCAAACTGACCCTCATCCATTCAGGTGGGACTAGATTGGGTTGGGATATCTGGCCGGCATGGATGGGTCTGTTTCCTTGCTGTACATCTCTATGACTCTATGACTCTAAATTTCATGCTGTTTTCCCTTATCCCTGTCCATTATTTTTATCCTACCGATCATTCTGGGCAGCAAGGGTACTCAATCGTTAGCACTGCTGCATCACATCGCCAGGGACCCGGGTTCGATTTCCGCCTCGGGTGGAGGAGTCTGTGCGGAGTTTGCACAATCTCCCCGTGTCTGCATGGGTCCCCTCTGTCTGCTCTGGTTTCCTCCCACAGTCTAAAGATGTGCAGGTGAGGTGAATTGGCCATGCTAAATTGCCCATAGTGTTAGGTGGATTAGTCAGGGGTAAATGTAGGGCTTCCTGAAGAAGGGCTTATGCCCGAAACGTCGATTCTTCTGCTCCTCGGATGCTGCCTGGCCTGCTGTGTTTTTCCAGCACCACATTTTTCAACTCTGGTACTCCAGTATCTGCAGTCCTCACTTTCTCCTAGTTGCTCTCTGGATTAACAGTCTAGCGATATCACAAGGCCATCTGGAAGGTTATAAAATTTAAATAATTTGAACAGGGTTAGATATCAGCAAGCTTTTCTTTTTGATCATAGATCTGTGGAGTTAGAGGCCAGAGAACATGGTGTGTTCTGATCAGCTCCATATCTTCAAAGGACTTGTTCCTCCTGGGCCTGATATCACTACATACAGGAATGAGTTGAGATGTGAAGCAATGTGATTCATGGTTAGTGTGGTATCCAAGTTCCAACTACATTAGAGAATTGGAGAGAAATGGTATAGATGCTTTCCTCTTAAATTGACCTTCACAGAATTATAAAAACCCGTGAACACATCCAGCCATTCAGCCATACTTTAGCCATTTCATTGCCTTTAATTGAAAGTATCTTTTTGGATCCTGAATAGACCCAGCTTTTTCCTTAGCTAGTTATTTGTGAGGAAAATGTTATAGGATTTATGTCAGTAACTAGCAGTCACAATTTCAAGACTGTCAGCAAGAGAGCTAAGAGTGAGACAAGGAGAAACTTTTTTACTCAGAGAGTTGCTAAGATTTGGAATGCGCTGCTTGGGAGATTGGTGGAGGCGGATTCATTAGGAGGTTTCAAAAGAGAGCTAGGTATATATTTGAAATGGCTTGGAATGAAGCAACAAGCAAGAGTCTCAATAGTCTCAACGCTAAATTCTGAAAGTTAGAGGCTACAGAGATAGGGCTGGAGAATATAACTAGCTCTTTTGGGAGCCAGTACAGGCACAGTGGGCCGAATGGCCTCCTTCTGTACTGTAAAATTCTATGATTCTACGATTCAACTAAACACGGCTCATTCAGAGTCAGTCATGGCTCTATTGTCAGCACTTTTGCTTCTGAATCACATGGAACATGCTTCAAGACGCACATCGGGATTTTTCCCAAGACCACAAGAAACTGCGGAGAGTTGTGAACACAAACCAGCCTTCCATCCATTGACTCTATCTATATTCCACCCAGCCTTGGGAAAGTAACCAATATAATCAAAGATCCCTCCCACCCTCTTCCATCAGGCAGAAGGTATAAGGTTTGAATACATATACGAATAGATTCAAGAACAGCTTCTTCCCTGCTGTTATTAGACTTCTGAATGAACCTTTCAAATTCTAAAATTAATGTTGATCTCGTTCTTTGTGCACCTTCTCTGCAGCTGTAACATTGTATTCCACGCTCTGTTCTATCACCCTTATGCACTTTTTATGGCCTGAGTTAAAAAAAATTACACAACACTGGGTTATAGTCCAACAGGTTTATTTGGAAACACTAGCTTTTGGAGCGCTGCTCCTTCATCAGGATCATAAGATACCAGCTCCGCCACACCATGGCCTATCATCGACACCACTAACTGCTGGCTCAAAGTGGGGAGGATCACGCAAGAAGATCACGCAATTCGATACAGACATCAAGTTTCTCTAGAAATGCAAGAAAGCAGAATTCTGTGTTTATGGTCCTGCTTCACAACCACCTGATGAAGGAGCAGCGCTCTGAAATCTAGTGCTTCCAAATAAACCTGTTGGACTATAACCTGGTGTTGTGTCATTTTTAACACCAGCTCCTCCACATCATTGTATGGTATGAACTGCCTGTAATACATGCAAAACAAAACTTTTCACGAGGTACATGTGACAATAATAAATCAAATCCCTTCAAAAAAGAGCAGTGTAGTAAGGAAAGAGTGCTGCTTTGTTGATTCTGACATTTTTCAGATGATATGTTCAACTGAGATTAAACTGTGTTAAAGCATTTCCTCAATTGGATGGACATATAATATATCCAAGCAGAACAGCTGGTTATTAACTCAGTGCTGTTTGTGGGAGTTCCTACATGAGTGACTACACTTTCAGAGAACTTCATTCACGTTAAAGCATTTAGGGATGTCATGATGATCATGAAAAGAAAGATGAGATTTACATAAATTTCTTTTATTCTCATGATCCCTCTTTGCTTCCCATATTAACCTTCTGTACATTCAGTAATCTTCCTAGCCACTAACTGAATTGTGCTTCTGACATTTGTTATAAGATTGGGAAACGCATTGCTCAAAACATCCTGAGTGTGAAGGAAGGCTTGATGCAGCAAGCATATTTTTAACCATCACTTCAATATATTCATAATCTCACTCACTATTTCTGCAAATATGGATATTGTTTCCCCTACAAGCAGGCAGGGAGCTGACTGTAATCTTGGCAGTAATGGGTGAGGACCTTGTTATTTACCCTATCGAAATTCTCATTTTATTGGGTCATAGAGTCACAGAGTCACAGAGTTGTACAGCACGGAAACAAACCCTTTGATTCAACTCCTCCATGCTGATCAGATATCCTAAATTAATCTAGTCCTATCTGCCAGCATTTGGCCCATATCCCTCTAAACCCTTCCTATTCATGTACCCATACAGATACCTTTTAAATATTGTCATTGAACCAGCCTCCACCACTTTCCCTGGCAACTCATTCCATACACGTACCACCTCTGAGTGAAAATATTGCCCCTCAGGTCCCTTTTAAACCTTTCCCCTCTCACCATAAAACTATCCCCTCCAGTTTAGGACTCATCCACTTTGGGGAAAAGGCCTTGTCTAATTACTCTCTCCATGCCCTTTATAAACCTCCATAAGGTTGCCCCTCAGCCTCTGACACTCCAGGGAAAATAGCCCCAACCTATTCAGCCTCTCCCTATAGCTCAAACCCTCCAACCCCAGCAATATCCTTTTCTGAACACTTCCTGTAGCATTGACACCTGCCAGAGCAGCCTATCAACTATTGCATACTTTGTATCTCTACGGAAGTTGAACTTTACACTCAAAGCTTTCATCCTGTTTATTCTTTTTTGGAATGTGGGTGTCACTGGCAAGGCAGCATTTACTGTCCATCCTGAAAGCACTTTGACCTGAATGGCTTGCAAGGGCTTTATATGTGAGGGGCAGGTTAGTCCATTTGAGTAGATGGCCAATATGTGGTTTGGAATAATGCCAATACTGTAGAGTTTAGTTACTGTTTGGGGTGAAGTAGAGTTGGGAACTGCATTCTCCTGCTTCTCCCAAGATAGGAAGACCACCACTTACAAAATCCATCAAGGAAATGGCTTGGGCTGAAGAAATGGGCAAGAGTGTGCTCAGAGCTGGCCTTGCAGATCACAAGTATCATACTGTGCCACTTTTAATATATTGTGAGTAGCGCCATAGTCTCAACCCTAAATCCAGGAAGCTAACCAGTCCAATATAATCCCTCCAATCTGACAAACATTGCCACTATTGCTACTGGCTTATGGCAGTTGCATCTTCAATTGTTTAACCATAATCTCTGGAATTACATCCCCAAACTATCGAATTCTGTACCTATCACTTTTCGTTTGAATCACTTTTTAATCCTTACCTCTTTGACTATGATTTTGATCACCTGTCTCACCTTATGTGCCTCAGAGTCAAATTGTGTTTGAAAACACTTCTTTAAAGCACCTTGAAATGTTTTCATAACATTAAAGTCGCCACATAAATGCACCTTGTAGTTAAAGAACTGCCTACTATGCAGTCACAATCGATGTAATGACACGTTAATGGTATCAGTACACTTCCTTTAAGGAACAGCTATGATCTGTTGGACTATCTGCTTAGATTTATTTAGCAGTGTTAGGCACTTATTCTTATGATGTGTTTCCCTACTTTTGAAATCAAACTTCACCACTACTTGCTAATGCAAGTGCTCAATGAATTACACAGAATTTTACAGTGTAATCTTCATTGTAATTGACATTCGATGATATTATTCTCACTTTATTCCAGAATCAACATCCTGGAGGTTACCATTGACCAAATACTGAACTGGACCAGCTATATAAATAATATGGCTCCAAGAGCAGGTCAGAGGCTTGGAATTCTGCTGCAAGCAACTCACCTCCCTACTTCACAAAGCCTGTCTACCATCTACAAGGCACAAGTCAGGAGTGTGATAGAATACTCTCCATTTGCCTGGATGAGTGTAGCTCCAACAACACTCAAGAAGCTTAACACCATCCAGGATAGAACAGCCTGATGGATTGGCACTACATCCACCACCTTCAACATTCATTCCCTGCACCATCGACATGCACTGCAGCAAATAATCGAGGCTCATTCAAAGTACCTTTTAAACCCGTGACCTCTACCACCTACAAGCTCAAAGGCAGTGGATCATGGGTAAACTGCTACCAGCAATTTCCCCTCCAAGCAACACACTGTCCTGACTTGGAATAATTTAACCTTACTACTGTGACACTGGGTCAGTATCATTAAACTCCACCTTCCTAACAGCGCTGTGGGTGTACCCACACCTCAAGGACTGCAGTGGTTCAAGAAGGCAGCTCACCACCAACTTCTCAAGAGCAATTCACGATGGGCAATAAATGCTTGCCCAGCCAATGATGCCCACATCCCACGGACAAAAATTAATCTGACTTTCACGACTTTAAAAATTTATTTTGTATGAATGTATGGATTTATTTAGAGGCTGTCATGGCCTCAGGAATTTCTAAAGTGATTTACAGTCACTGAAGTGCTTACATAATCCCTCCAAAGAAGGATTACATTAACAGTAAGGAAAATGCCATTTGATTCAGCTAATAACTTATTGAGCATGATAAAAGGAACTCAGCACAATGAATTCAACTTCTGAGCTTAAACAGTCAAAAAAAAAGAACACACACATAATAACAGCTTACCTGAGTAGACCATTGCATAAACTTAAAATCCATACACTTCCTCAAAGTGGCAACAGTTCCTCATTTGTGGCTTTTCTGGTGTCTTGCTCTTGCTTAATGAAACTTTTGGTTTTTTTGTTGATTTCTCATGAGCCCCGGTCCTTGGCCCATAAGATTAAAAGTGTCAGTCAAAGTCAAGATGCTAGATGCCCTTCTTAAATGGTCAGACACTGGGAACATGATGAGACCACTCAGTCCCCCAAATGTATTTTCCATTCAATTAGGTCATTGCTGATATCTATCTTAACCATCTACCCATATCCCTGTCATCCTTATCCAAGAACAATCTATCAATCTCAATTTGTAATTCAGAGAAAACAGACACTGTCTATATTCAAATCAACCTGTACTCATCAATCTCATCACCTTTAATGTTCAAGGGAGTACATGCCTGTTATTTGCATGGGACTGTTTGGAAAACTAATTACTTTCTTACATGCTTCTACGCAAAGAATTTATTAAAAGTAGAGCATAAAATTGGCATGGACTAGTTGGACCAAATGTTTCTGTTGCCTTTACCTAATCATAGACAGTGTGGAAACAGCCATTTGGCCCAATAGGTCCACACCGACCTTCTAAAGAGTAACCCACCCAGACCCACTCCCCATTACTCTACATTTCCCCTGACTAATGCACCTAACATACACATCCCTGAATACTATAATTTAGCATAGCCAATTCTCCTAATCTGCACATCTTTGGATTTGTGGGAGGAAACCCACACAGATTACATTAACAGTAAGGAAAATGCCATTTCATTCAGCTAATAACTTACTGAGCATCATGAAAGGAACTGGGCACAATGAATTCAACTCTGAGAAGGTACAAACTCCACACAGACAGTTGCCCAAGGCTGGAATCAAACATAGGTCCCTGGCGCTGTGAGGCAGCAGTGCTAACCACTGAGCCACTGTGCCACCCTAAATGCTTTTAAATTTTTTGTGGGATGTTGTGTCACTGGTAAGGCCAGCATTTGCTGCCTGTCCCTAATTGCCCTTGAACTGAGTGTATTGCTGGTCATTTTAAAGAGCAGATAAGAGTCAACCACTGGGTCTGCAATCACATCTGGGCCAGACCAAGCAAGCACAATAGATTTTTTTCCTCAACAGTTTATGAATAGTTGACACAAGTTGTCATGGACATCGCTAATGGGATGAGCTTTTAATTCCTCATTTATTCATTGAATTCAAATTCCACCTGTTGCTGTGATGAAATTTGCCCCAATTGGTACAGACACAAATGGATGAATGAATGGTATCAATCTACGAAATTTGGAATTTATCTGTGACAGATAAAATAAGCTAAGATCAGCTCAGTAAAAATGCATAAAGACGAAGCAAAGCTTTCAGGTTGTATCATCACATTTGTCCAAAAATGTCTCTCATAGAATCCCTACAGCATGGAAGCAGGTCATTCAGTCCATTGAGTCTGCACCGATCCTCTGAAGAGCATCCCAAACAAACCCATGCTTATTCCCTGTAATCAGACATTTCCCCTGACTAACCCACTTAACCTACACATCCCTGAGCGCTATGGGCAACTTAGCATGGCCTATCCACCGAACCTGCACATGTTTGGATTGTGGGAGATAACTGGAGCATCCGGAGGACACCCATGCAGACATGTGAGAATGTGCGAACTTCATGCAGACAGTTGCCCGAGGCTGGAATCGAACCTGGGTCCCTGTGAGATAGCAGTGCCAACCACTGAGCCACTGTGCCACCCATATTTTAATTCAACTGTTGATTTTTGAAAATTTGCATACTGTAAAGGAGCAAGAATGGGAGATGTTCCTGAGCTGATCAAGACTGTTTGCTATTTTCAATGGTAGAAAATAATAACAGCTAATGTTTCTTCTGAAGGGTTGCTAGGCAACACTAAGGGTGTAGGACTCCTGCACATTTCTGAATCACCGAGCAAATCATTTGTACGCACACTATCCACCTCCTGTAACCACTTCACAGCGAGTTGATTACATAGTTACGTCTTGCTACCGTCTATTTAATAGTCTCGTTATCCTGTTGTATTTTGAGTGTTCCATTTGTGCAGTGATTTAGACATTTATGTATTTTAGCTTGCATTGACTCATGTTTACTAGAGAGAATAAAGAACGTATGTTTGTGTCACACCATTCACGTCTTCAAACTGCCTCAAATCACTTTTATGCTTAACAAAACACTTGTGAAATGTGAACAAGTTGTCTTAATTTTCCACTACAAAGGGCAGAGTTTTACAGTAGTCTGAACGACATGGACTATTCTGAAATTTGCGGCAGAAATGTGAGAAATCTGATGAGGTCTATTTCATCTCTGCCGGTGAGACACTTCATCTCTGGAACCTTGTGGTCAATTAGATTTTCCAATTATTTGTCTCATTTATGACGTGAGACTTAGTCATGGAAACTTTTGACACATTTTCTGAAGTATAATGTTTACAGTACTTTATTAAATTTACAAGTGTTTTGAGGCACTTGAGAATGTGAATGGTGCAATACAATCATACGTTATTTTCCTTTATTCTTTTGTGTGGGTGTGTGCATGTATTTTGGCACAATCCCTGTGGAAACAGTCCCTAACAAGCTTTTTCTCATTTGTATAAATGACTTGGATGTGAATATTGAAGGTATGCTTAGTAAGTTTGCAGATGACACCAAAATTGCTGGTGTAGTGGACAGCGAAAAAGGTTATCTTGGAGTAGTACGGAACTTTGATGGGCCGAGAGGTGGCAGATGGAGTTAAATTTAGATAAATGTGAGGTGCTACATTTTGGAAAGGCAAAATGTAGCACCACACAGGTCATTAAGGACTTAATGGTAAGGCCCTGGGGAGTGTTGCTGAACAAAGAGACCTTAAAGTGAGATTCATAGTTCCTTGAAAGTGGAGCCACAGCCAGACAGGATAGTGAAGAAGGTGTTTGGTATGTTTGCCTTTATTGGTCAGTGCATTGAGTATAGGAGTTGGGAGGTCATGTTATGGATGTACAGGGCATTGGTTAGGCCATTTTTTGGAATACTGCATTGAATTCTGGTCTCCCTGCATTGGGAAAGATATGGTGAAACCTGAAAAGGTTCAGAAAAAGATTTACAAGGATGTTGCCAGGTTTGGAGGGCTTGAGCTGTAAGAAGAGGCTGAATAGGCTGGGACTGTTTTCCCTACAGCATCAGAGGCTAAGAGGTGACCTTATAGAGGTTTATAAAATCATAAGGGGCATGGATAGGATAAATAGGCAAGATCTTTTCCCCAGGGTAGGGGAGTCCAGAACTGGAGGGCATAGGTTTAAGGTGATAGGGGAAAAATATAAAAGGGACCCAAGGGGCAACTTTTCCATGCAGACATTGGTGCATGTATGGAATGAGCTGCCAGATCAAGTAGTGGACGCTGGTACAATGTCAACATTTAAAAGGCATCTGGATGGATATATGAAGTGTAAACGCTTAGAGAGATATGGGGCAAATGCTGGCAAATGGGACTAAATTAATTTAGGATTTCTGGTCGGTGTGGACAAGTTGGAGGAGAAAGTGAGGACTGCAGATGCTGGAGATCAGAGCTGAAAATGTGTTGCTGGAAAAGCACAGCAGGTCAGGCAGCATCCAAGGAACAGGAGAATCGATGTTTCGGGCATGAGCCCTTCTTCAGGAATGAGGAAAGTGTGTCCAGCAGGCTAAGATAAAAGGTAGGGAGGAGGGACTTGGGGGAGGGGTGTTGGAAATGCGATAGGTGGAAGGAGGTCAAGGTGAGGGTGATTGGCCGATGTGGGGGTGGGGCCGGAGAGGTCAAGAAGAAGATTGCAGGTTAGGAAGGCGGTGCTAGTTCGAGGGTTGGGAACCGCCTAGGAACCCTCCAACCACAAGGGATGAACTCAGATTTCTCCAGTTTCCTCATTTCCCCTCCCCCCACCTTGTCTCAGTCAAATCCCTCGAACTAGCACCGCCTTCCTAACCTGCAATCTTCTTCCTGACCTCTCCGCCCCCACCCCCACATCGGCCTATCACCCTCACCTTGACCTCCTTTGTGGACAAGTTGGACCAAGCTATGACTCTGACTCTGACTCTGACTCTAAGTAATTGTAAGCAGTCGTCATCTATCCTTTCTCAATGCTATGTCCATTCCATCTAATCATTTACAGAGTTTGGTATCAAGACCATAACGGAAATATTTGCCATGGCTAGTCAACATCTGCATCCAAAGGCATGGCACATCACCAAAGGCAGCTCCCTTTAGGAGCAAACCAGAAACCTTCACCTGCAATTTCACTGAATTGTTTTGTTCCATCAAAGACAGAGAAAGTTTAATAATTACCGAAACAAAATAACAGTTACTTATGTGACTGTGGTGTTTCAATTTACCAAGAGTGTACAGATCTTATCAGATAATTTGATATTGTTTATTCAACAAGGTAAGAATTGGTCACTATATACTGTACAAATTGATTTTGGAGGATAGGACTGATGTTTATGTAGCTCCTCTTTATTAAGCACAGTAAGGGTTCTTAATGACATGCTGTTACTATTTTTACTAATCATTAAGTTAGTAATTAAAGGATTGTATGTGACTGTATTGTGCTCCATTGCACATTCTATTTTACAGTTAATAATGTTTTATGTCTCTTTCTAAGTACAAATCTCCTGATTGCTAATCTCAATAGGTTAATTTACCAGCTGACTAATTAGCAACTACAGCAAACTACTTAAAGGAAAAGTACATTGATGTTTACAGCTGTTAGAGATTTAAAATCATTATGCTAATTTAATTTACTGAGTTGCAGCAATCATGCCACATTTTGTTTTAATATCTGCACTTGCCAGCCCTGGGGAAGATTTCAGCCCTTCCAGTTTATTCAACAGCTAAAGATAATTTGTTTTATAAATGTAACAAAGGAAAAAAAAACATTGGTGAAAATTTATAGTGACAATAGAAAGAGAAAGCAATTAGACCTTTCATTTTTGTACATATAGAAGACCTGAAATCAAAATTAATTGATCTGAAACTTTCCCAGTTACCATTCCAGAGATGTAAGCAACAAGATGGAACTAGAATTTGTCCCTTGGGGCTTGGGCACCATTCAATAGCTGAACTTTAACCATCAAACCCTTATTGTGTAAAATACTTTTCAACATCACCTCCAAATTACCTGCTCTAATTTTATACTTACGTTCCCCTATTTCTGGACTCTAATGGAGGAAAGGATTTCTCTCTACTTAACTTATCAGTCATTTAATCATATTAAATATCTTGATAAGATAATCTCTTAAACTTCTGTTTCCCAGGGAATCAAGGCCATTCCATGAGCCCTGTTCTCATAATTTAATCTTTTAACCAATGGTATCATTATAATCAATCTCCACAGTTAATAATCTTTCTGAAACTGTGTCGCCTGAACTGAAGATTGTACTCTAGTTGGGGTCAAACCAGAGTTTGTTACAGTTGTGGCATATCTTCCACCCCTTTATTGATACGCCCTTTCAAAATAAAAGCTTCTGTGATTTCCACGCATGGATGACTCAATCTCTCTGTTTCTAGTTATTCACCATTTAGAAAATATTCTGATTTATTATTCTTATGGATAGAATGGATGAGCTCACACTTATCCACATAGAAGACAACCTGTCAATTTTGCCCACTAACCTGATGTTCCAATATCCCTTCGCAACTTTCTGCTCTCCAGAAAAAGGACAAAGTTAGACAAAGTGAAAGAGCATGGTGAGAGGGTAGGAGGGGGTTGACCAAAGAGAATGATGGAGCTAAGAGTTTGCTGAGTACTCACTGAGATTTGCAGAGTTTGAAGCTGTATGTACAGCCCTGAAACATGTTTTTTTTAAAAAGTCAATGGAGGTGTTCCTGAATGTTTGTGCTCTGATGATTTGATTGGTGCTGGTATGTAAGATCATGGTTCTGAAAGGGTTAATGCCGAAGAATCGGTTCAGCTTCACTCACTCTGATGATATGATCAGGAAAAAGATTAAATTAGAGTGCAGTGTGATCTTGATCAGAAGGGCCAATGCGTGGCAGATGGAGTTTAATTTAGATAAATGCGAGGTGCTGCATTCTGGCAAGGCAAATCAGGACAGCACTTATACACTTAACGGTAAGGTCCTGGGTAATGTTAATGAATAAAGAGACCTTGGAGTGCAGGTTCATAGTTCCTTGAAAGTGCAATCTCAGTTAGATAGGATAATGAAGAAGGCATTTGATATACTTTCCTTTCTTGGTCAGTGCATTGTATATAGGAGTTGGGAGGTCATATTGCAACTATTCAGGACATTGCTGAGACCAGTTTTGGAATATTGTGTGCAATTCCGGTTTCCCTCCAATAGGAAGGTTGTTGTGAAACTTGAAAGGGTTCAGAAAAGACTTATAAGGATGTTGCCAGGGTTCGAGGGTGTGATTTACAGGGAGAGGCTGAACAGGCTGGGGTTGTTTTCCCTGCAGTGTTGGAGGCTGAGGGGTAACCTTATAGAGTTTTATAAAATCTTGAGGAGCATAGATCAGGTGAATAGACAAAGTCTTTTCCTTGGGGTCGGAAAGTCCAGAACTAGAGGACATAGGCTTAGGGTGAGAGGGGAAAGATATAAAAGTGACCTAAGGAGCAATCTTTTCACACAGAGGGTGGTACATGTATGGAATGAGCTGCCAGAGGAAATGGTGGAAGTTGGTACATGGACAACATTTAAAAGGTGTTTGGATGGGTACATGAATAGGAAGGTTTAGAGGGACATGTCCAATAGCCTCAATGACAATGTCTGTGTTACAATTGCAATTTGTAACTAATTGAACCATGCATTAACACACATCTTGTTCAAAGCATTTTGGTAGACCACCCATTGTTCATCCTCTGCCATGTTAGACCAGGAAATTCCGTGGACACATTCAGAAAATAAGGATGGTATCAGCTGGTTACTGAGCCAGTTGGCAGCGGTTGGTGTTGCGTGCTCATAGAACAGTGTTTCTTGAAAACAGGATGACTACTGTGGGTTACAGAGAGAATATTTATGCAAATAAGAGCAGATGCCCCTGTGGCTGTGCAGACCACATCCTGTGAATGAATTAAGATGCTGGAGAATGTGCAGTAACGTGTGTACTGCAGCGTGCAATGCACAAGGTATTACTGTGCTGCTGAAGAATAGCTTTATGTTCTGACCTCTTCAAGGTCATGTTAGAATTAGAGGCTGCAAGATTAAGAGAAAATACTGCAAACACTGGACTTTTCAGGCAGCACCTGTGGTGTGAGGAAGGGTGGGCTAACATTTCAGGTCAATGATTCTTTGTGTGAACACCAAATCAGACATAAATCCTAGTAAACCTCACAGATTGGTCATGATTGACAACTCAGCCTCTCTCATCAGCAAGTAATCATTAAAATATTACAAGTAAATTTTTCTAACTGTACATAAGATGACTGAATTAATGGAATCGATGTGAAGTTAAAGATACTTAGCTTTAGTTACAGTGATTTATAAAACACTTCTTTTTATTTTAAAAATATACTTTATTCATAACAAGTAACTCTATATCATAGTCACAAATACAGTTTGGTTCCGTGGCATCTCTTAATTGTGCAAGACTATATTTACATGCATTTGGTAGGGTCTGTTAACTGGAGGGGCACCATTTAACCTCAGTGGAAAGACATTGGGAGAAGGAATCACATTTTTGGATCATTGGAATCTCGTTTTGGGGGAGAAGTGATGTGTGCAAGAAGGATGGATTGCACCTAAATTGAAAGGGAGATTTGCTAGAACTGCTTGGGTGGATTTAAACTAGTAAGGGGGGGGGGGGGGATGTTGGGACCCAGGGGAACAGTGAGGAAAGGGATCATTCTGAGACTGGTGCAGTTGAGAACAGAAATAGTGCGAGAAGACTGGAGGCTAG
Organism: Chiloscyllium plagiosum; assembly: GCF_037043375.1. Lineage (NCBI taxonomy): Eukaryota > Metazoa > Chordata > Chondrichthyes > Orectolobiformes > Hemiscylliidae > Chiloscyllium > Chiloscyllium plagiosum. The sequence continues at coordinate 33,913,398 of NW_028270167.1, read as the reverse complement.
CAAATGTGATTCCCTTGTTCAAGAAGGGTGTAGGGATAACCCTAGTAACTATAGGCCGGTGAGTCTCACTTCTGTTGTGGGCAAAGTCTTAGAGAGAATTGTAAGGGATAGGATTTATGAACATCTGGATAGGAATAATGTGATCAAGGATAGTCAGCATGGTTTTGTGAAGGGCAGATCGTGCCTCACAAACCTTATTGAATTCTTTGAGAAGGTGACTAAGGAGGTGGACGAGGGAAAAGCGGTAGATGTGGTGTATATGGATTTTAGTAAGGCGTTTGATAAGGTTCCCCATGGTAGGCTACTTCAAAGAATACGGAGGTATGGCATTGAGGGTGAGTTGGAGGTTTGGATTAGGAGTTGGCTGGCTGGAAGAAGACAGAGGGTAGTAGTTGATGGTAAAGGTTCATCTTGGAGTGCAGTTACTAGCGGTGTTCCACAACGATCTGTTTTGGGACCATTGCTGTTTGTCATTTTTATAAATGACCTGGAGGAGGGGCTAGAAGGTTGGATGATACGAAAGTCGGAGGAGTTGTTGACAGTGAGGAAGGATGTGGCAGGTTACAGCGGGATATAGATAAGCTGCAGAACTGGGCAGAAAGGTGGCAAATGGAGTTCAATGTAGCTCAGTGTGAGGTGATTCACTTTGGTAAGAGTAACAAAAAGACAGGGTACTGGGCTAATGGTCGGATACTTGGTAGTGTGGATGAGCAGAGGGATCTTGGTGTCCATGTACACAGATCTTTGAAAGTTGCCACCCAGGTAAATAGTGCGGTGAAGAAGGAATATGGCGTACTGGCTTTTATTGGTAGAGGAATTGAGTTCCGGAGTCCTGAGATCATGTTGCAGTTATATAAGACTCTGGTGCGGCCGCATCTGGAGTATTGTGTGCAGTTTTGGTCGCCATACTATAAGAAGGATGTGGAGGCACTGGAACGGGTGCAGAGGAGGTTTACCAGGATGTTGCCTGGTATGGTAGGAAGATCGTATGAGGAAAGGCTGAGGCACTTGGGGTTGTTTTCATTGGAGAAAAGAAGGTTTAGGGGTGACTTGATAGAGGTGTACAAGATGATTAGGGGTTTAGATAGGGTTGACCGTGAGAACCTTTTTCCACGTATGGAGTCAGCTATTACGAGGGGGCATAGCTTTAAATTAAGGAGTGGTAGGTATAGGACAGATGTTAGGGGTAGATTCTTTACTCAGTGAGTCGTGAGTTCTTGGAATGCCCTGCCAGTAGCAGTGGTGGACTCTCCCTCTTTATGGGCATTTAAGCGGGCATTGGATAGGCATATGGAGGATAGTGGGCTAGTGTAGGTTAGGTGGGCTTGGATCGGCGCAACATCGAGGGCCAAAGGGCCTGTACTGCGCTGTATTCTTCTATGTTGTATAAGTGAGTCAAACAGTCAGGGCAGGCAGGGACGAGGTAGGACTAATAAATTAAACTGCATTTATTTCAATGCAAGGGGCCTAACAGGAAAGGCAGATGAACTCAGGGCATGGTTAGGAACATGGGACTGGGATGTCATAGCAATTACAGAAACGTGGCTCAGTGATAGGCAGGACTGGCAACTTAATGTTCCAGGATACAAATGCTACAGGAAGGATAGAAAGGGAGGCAAAAGAGGAGAGGGAGTGGCATTTTTGATAAGGGATAGCATTACAGCTGTACTGAGGAAGGATATTCCCGGAAATACATCCAGGGAAGTTATTTGGGTGGAACTGAGAAATGAGAAAGGGACGTTCACCTTATTGGGATTGTATTATGGACTCCTTAATAGTCAGAGGGATATTAAGAAACAAACTTGTAAGGAGATCTCAGCTATCTGTAAGAATAACAGAGTGGTTATGGTAGGGGATTTTAACTTTCCAAACATAGACTGACACTGCCATAGTGTTAAGGGTTTAGATGGAGAGGAATTTGTTAAGTGTGTACAAGAACCATTTTCTGATTCAATATGTGGATGTACCTACTAGAGAAGATGCAAAACTTGACCTACGCTTGGGAAATAAGGCAGGGCAGATGACTGCGATGTCAGTGGGGGAGCACTTTGGGGCCAGTGACCACCATTCTATTAGATTTAAAAAGATGGAAAAGGATAGGCCAGATCTAAAAAGTTGGAGTTATAAATTGGAGAAAGGCCAATTTTGACAGGATTAGGCAAGAACTTTCAAAATCTGATTGGGGGCAGAAGTTCGCAGGTAAAGGGACGGGTGGAAAATGGGAAGCCTTCAGAAATGAGATAACAAGAATCCAGAGAAAGTATATTCCTGTCAGGGTGAAAGGAAATGCTGGTATATGTAGGGAATGCTGGATGACCAAAGAAATTGAGTGTTTGGTTAAGAAAAAGAAGGAAGCATATGTAAGGTACAGACAGGATAGATCAAGTGAATACTTAGAAGAGTATAAAGGCAGTAGGAGTATGCTTAAGAGGGGCAAAAAGGGGACATGAGATAGCTTTGGCAAATAGAATTAAGGAGAATCCAAAGGGTTTTTACAAATACATTAAGGACAAAAGGGTAACATTTAAATGGCATTTGGATGGATACATGAATAGGAAGGGTTTGGAGGGATATGGGCCGGGTGCTGGCAGGTGGTACTAGATTGGTTGGGATATCTGGTCGGCATGGACGGGTTGGACCGAAGGGTCTGTTTCCATGCTGTACATCTCTATGACTCTATGACCTCAGATAGTGGTCTTTCTCCATATCCCCTTGGTGACCTCTACCCAAAGCTTTAGTGCATCCCTCAGCACGTAGTTCTGAAGCTTGGAATGTGCCAGTTTGCAACACTTGGTCAGGATCAACTCCATGCTCTGGAAGACCAACACATTTCTGGCAGACCAAAGTGTGTTTCTCACTGAGTTGGTGGTTGTCCAGGTGCTGTCGATGCTTGTCTCGGTGTGCGTCCCAGGGAGTGGACTCTAGAGTTCTGCATCATGGAGCTGCTTGGGACAAAACCCCAACAAGAACTACTGTATCTCTCTCCAGGCTTCCTTCACAAAGGCACATTCCAGCAGGAGATGTGTGACCATCTTAAACCCCCCACAACCACTTCGAGGTCAGCGTGCGTAATCCCCTTCTCACCACCAGCCAAACAATGTCTTGGTGTTTGTTGGAAAGTTCCGGTTATGAGGCATTCTGCCAAATGACTTTGACAGTCTGCTCAGGACAGGATCCACCCTCTTCTTTTCCCACGGAGTCTTGAGGGTGCTATGTGCTGACCACTTCCTGATGGATTTGGGGTCAAAGGTGTTTCTCTTTGCAAATTTTTCCAGGCGATACAGAACGTTCTGCAGTGCGAGGCCAGACCCATCCCTTGTGACACAGGGGGCAGGTAGATCCTCAGAATGAGTGACTTGGTGTTTGCGTACCACAGATCTACGCACAGCTTGATGCAGCTGCACACAGAGGTGACATTTACGATGGGGGCAGAGTTGGGTACATTCACTTGATGTGATATTTTGAAGATCATTATTTCTTTAAATGTGTGACTGATGAGAGAGGCTGCTTTGATATTGATGCCCTGCTCATATCCTATCGATTATAATTTTTTGAGATTTGCGTCACAGGTAGACAGGGTGGTTAAGAAGATTGCCTTCATTGCTCAGACCTTTGAGCAAAGCATGTTGGAAAGACCTCCTCTGAAGTACTGTGTCCAGTTCTGAACACCCTGCTATAGAAAAAATATGGAGAAAGTGAGGACTGCAGATGCTGGAGATCAGAGCTGAAAAATGTGTTGCTGGAAAAGCGCAGTAGGTCAGGCAGCATCAAAGGAGCAGGAGAATTGACGTTTCAGGCATAAGCCCTTCTTCAGGAATGAGGAGGGTGTGCCAAGCAGGCTAAGATAAAAGGTAGGGAGGAGGGACTTGGGGGAGGGGCGTTGGGAATGCGATAGGTGGAAGGAGGTTAAGGTGAGGGTGATAGGCCGGAGTGGGGGTGGGGGCGGAGAAGTCAGGAAGAAGATTTCAGGTCAAGAAGGCGGTGCTGAGTCCGAGGGTTGGGACTGAGAAAAGGTGGGGGGAGGGGAAATGAGGAAGCTGGAGAAATCTGCATTCATCCCGTGTAGTTGGAGGGTTCCTAGGCGGAAGATGAGGCGCTCTTCCTCCAGGCGTCGTGTTGCCATGTTCTGGCGATGGAGGAATCCAAGGACCTGCATGTCCTTGGCGGAGTGGGAGGGGGAGTTAAAGTGTTCAGCCACGGGGCGGTTGGGTTGGTTGGTGCGGGTGACCCAGAGGTGTTCTCTGAAACGTTCCGCAAGTAGGCGGCCTGTCTCCCCAATGTAGAGGAGGCCACATTGGGTGCAGCGGATGCAGTGAATGGTGTGTGTGGAGGTGCAGGTGAATTTCTGACAGATATGGAAGGATCCCTTGGGGCCTTGGAGGGAAGTGAGGGGGGAGGTGTAGGCGCAAGTTTTGCATTTCTTGCGTTTGCAGGGGAAGGTGCCGGGAGTGGAAGTTGGGTTGGTGGGGGGTGTGGACCTGACGAGGGAATTGCGGAGGAAGTGGTCTTTCCGGAACGCTGATAGGGGAGGGGAGGGAAATATATCCTTGGTGGTGGGGTCTGTTTGGAGGTGGCGGAAATGACGAAGGATGATACGATGTATCTGGAGGTTGGTGGGGTGGTAGGTGAGGACCAGTGGGGTTCTGTCCTGGTGGCGATTGGAGGGGAGGGGTTCAAGGGCAGAGGAGCGGGAAGTGGAGGAGATGCGGTGGATAGCATCGTCAACCACGTCTGAGGGGAAATTGCGGTCTTTGAAGAAGGAGGCCATCTGGGTTGTTCGGTATTGGAATTGGTTCTTCTGGGAGCAGATGTGGCGGAGGCGAAGGAATTGGGAATATGGGATGGCGTTTTTACAGGGGGCAGGGTGGGAAGAGGTGTAATCTAGGTCGCTGTGGGAGTCAGTCAGTTTATAATAAACGTCCGTGTTGAGTCGGTCGTCCGAGATAGAAATGGAGAGGTCTAGGAAAGGGAGGGAGGAGTCTGAGACGGTCCAAGTAAATTTTAGGTCGGGGTGGAAGGTGTTAGTAAAGTGGTTGAACTGTTCAACCTCCTCGTGGGAGCACGAGGTAGTGCCGATACAGTCATCGATGTAGCGGAGGAAAAGGCGGGGGTGATGCCAGTGTAGCTGCGGAAGATGGACTGTTCCACATATCCGACGAAGAGGCAGGCATAGCTGGGGCCCATGAGGGTGCCCATGGCTACTCCTTTGGTTTGGAGGAAGTGGGAGGATTGGAAAGAGAAGTTGTTCAGAGTGAGGACCAGTTCAGTCAGTCGAAGGAGGGTGTCAGTGGAAGGGTACTGGTTGGTTCGGCGGGGGAGGAAGAAGCGGAGGGCTTTGAGGCCTTTGTGATGGGGGATGGAGGTGTACAGGGACTGGATATCCATGGTGAAGTTAAGGCGTTGGGGGCCAGGGAAGTGAAAATCATGGAGGAGGTGGAGGGCGTGGGTGGTGTCCCGAACGTAGGTGGGGAGTTCTTGGACTAAGAGGGACAGGACCGTGTCAAGGTATGCAGAAATGAGTTCGGTGGGGCAGGAGCAGGCTGAGACAATGGGTCGGCCAGGGCAATCAGGTTTGTGGATTTTGGGCAGGAGGTTGAAGCGGGAGGTGCGGGGTTGTGGGACTATGAGGTTGGAGGCGGTGGATGGGAGATTCCCTGAGGTGATGAGGTTATGGATGGTCTGGGAGATGATGGTTTGGTGGTGGGAGGTGGGGTCATGGTCAAGGGGGCAGTAGGAGGAGGTGTCCGTGAGCTGGCGTTTAGCCTCAGCGGTGTAAAGGTCGGTGCGCCAAACTACCACCGCGCCTCCTTTTTCTGTCGGTTTGATAGTGAGGTTGGGGTTGGAGCGGAGGGCTGCACGTTGCAAGGGTAAGAAGTTGGAGTGGGTGAGAGGGGTGGACAGGTTGAGGCGGTCAATGTCGCGGCGGCAGTTGGCTATGAAGAGATTGAGGGTGTGTAAGAGGGCTGCACGGGGTGTCCAGGTGGATGGGGTGTGTTGGAGGCGGGAGAAGGGGTCGTCAGAGGGTGGGCGGGAATCCTGGTTGGAGAAGTAGGCGCAGAGGCGAAGGTGGCGGAAGAAATGCTCGATGTCTCGCCGCGTGTTGAATTCGTTATGATCAAGTTGGAGTGGGTTCAGACAAGATTGCTGAGAATGTTGCCGGGAATGGAAGGTTTGAGTTATAGGTAGAGGCAGGATAAGCTGGGACGTTTTCTTCTGGAATGTAGGAAGTGAGGGGTGACCTTATCTATACCCCTCAAGATTTTAAAAATCTTTTATAAGGTGAATGACAGGTGTCCTTTCCCACAGGTAGGGGATTTCAAGACTAGGGGGCATATATTTAAGGTGAGAGAAGAAAGCTTTAAAATGGATGAGAGGGACAATTTTTTTTACACAGAGTTGTTATTGTGTGGGATGAACTTCCAGAGGAAGTGATGGATGCAGGTACAGTTACAACATTTAAAAGACATTTGGATAAGTACATGAATAAGAAACGTTTGGAGGAATACGGGCCAGGACCCAGCCAGGTGAGATTAGGTTAGTTTGGGATTATGTTCGGCATGGATTGGCTGAACCAAAGGATCTGTTTCCATTCTCTATGATCCTACTAGTAATATGATGTCAGTACTCAATATTTACTGATAGGATGTTGGTATTGCCAATGTCATGACCACAAATCATCTGCGTCACCTATGGACATATAGAAGTCTTAATCCCAACGTGTGTATTTTTTAACAAGAGGCCTGCAACAGCTATAAAAATGATCATGGAAGTAAATTCAATGGCTGTCTAGAAGACAGAGAGAGAGAGAGAGAGAGAGAGAGAGAGACACACACATATCAGATGTGACATTCCTGAGGGTAAGGTATCAAGCAAGCTTCAAAGGGATGGTCTTACACAGGAAGAAATGAACTGTAGTCTGCTGGGAGTTATCACAGACATGATGTGGAGGTGCCAGTGTTAGACTGGGGTAAACAAGGTTAAAAATGACACAACACCAGGCTATAGTCCAACAGGTTTATTTGAAAGAACAAGCTTTTGGAGCACAGCTCTTTCATCAGGTAGCTCGCGGGACAGGATCATAGGTCACATCTCAATACATCTCATCAGTTATATGACACTTTGATCATTTACTATAAATTCTGTGTCCTATGATCCTGTCCCACTAGCTACCTGACGAAGGAGCAGCGCTCTGAAAGCTTGTACTTCCAAATAAACCTGTTGGACGATAGCCTGGTGTTGTGTGATTTTTAATTTTATCAGAGACTGTGAACATGATGAGAGAAGATAGTAGTCTGGGCGAGAGACATGTTTTGTGTCTTCCCCATTAAAAATACACAATAATAGGGGTTAAAAGTCAATCTCGGTACAGGAGTCTCTCAGAGAAGGTGATGCGGATTTGTTCATTTTATCTGCATGAGAGCTAATTTTCCTTTCTCTATTTCTTTCTTATCTTTTCATTTGCTTTCTTTTCCTTTCGTTCTCAGCAGGGGTTAACAAAAACACAGGTATACAAAATGCCTTACAAAGTGTGGCTTGTGATTGACATGCTGGTGCTTTCACAACCTTTATCTGATTCTGTGGTTCCAGAGTTGCCAAAGTTTCATGAATGTCTCATTCCTGCAGAAAGAGGAAAGATCAACAAGAGATTTAAGATGCCTCCCAGGCTATCCCGGCGTCCCGAGCATTAGGAAAAGTGAATCCTTATGGAATTGTCATGTGGATGAAGCAAAGTGGTGTCTGAGACAGCAACTCTGTGAAATACAGATGCGTAGAGAGCAGAATCAGATAACTGTCGGCGAAGCAGACTTTGGATTATGGAATGGGAAACACAGGATCACAAATTTCTCCTGACAAGCCTCATCTGTGGAATTGCAGGTTTTGTATTACCACAGGGCCCATGTGCAGCCAATCTCCACAACTTCTCTGATGGAGTGTCACCGGACTCGAAACATTAACTCTGGTTTCTTCCCACAGATGCTGCCAAACCTGCTGAGTTTCTCCAGCAATTTATGGTTTCATTTCAGATCTCCAGCATCTTTGTTTTATTTCACTTCACACAGGGCCTCAATGAAAATTCTCTATGTACTTGTGGAGAAACATAAGCAATGCTGCACATTACTAAGGAGTGTCCCATCTACAAACAAAGTGACAGAATACACCCGGCAAAAGAGAAAAAAAAATTCCTTGCTTTGGAAATTTGCATTTACAAAATAAATGGACTGGCAGCGGGAGTGAAACAATACACCATTAGGTCTGTGTATAACTTGATAGACAGCTTGTGGTCAGCTTCCCCAAGTTCCATCATTTTTTTTATTTCAAAAATATACTTTATTCATAAAATAATTTGATGCTCTGTACAGTTGGTCATGCCATACATATGTAAACATTTACACAGCGATCAGAATTTATCATTTTTATATACAGGTCTGTACGTTTACCAATCATATATCCATATATTTAGCTGAGGCGTCAGCGGAGCCCAAATGACTGCGTGGGCCCCCTGTTCTGAGGCAGCAGATGTTACACGGTGGTCTTTCCCCACCACACCTTGGTGGCAGCTGCCCTAAGCTTCAGCGCGTCCCTCAACACGTAGTCCTGGACCTTGGAATGTGCCAGTCTGCAACACTCAGTCGGGGTCAACTCCTTCAGCTGGAAGATCAGCAGGTTTCAGACCACCCAGAGAGCGTCCTTCACCGAGTTGACGATCCTCCAGGCTCAGTTGACGTTCGTCTCAGTGTGCGATCCGGGGAACAGGCCGTAGAGCACGGAGTCCCACGTCACAGCGCTGCTCGGGACGAACCTTGACAAACACCACTGCATTCCTCTCCAGACTTCCTCTGCATAGGCACATTCCAGAAGGAGGTGTGTGACAGTCTCGTCCCCCCTGCAGCCGCTTCGAGGGCAGTGTGCGGTGCGGGAGAGAGTCCGGGCGTGCATAAAGGATCTCACAGGCAGAGCCCTTCTCACCACCAGCCAAGCCATGTCTTGGTGCTTGTTGGAAAGTTCTGGCGATGAAGCATTCTGCCAAATGGCTTTGACAGTCTGCTCAGGGAACCGCTCGATAGGATCTGCCCTCTCCTTTTCCCGAAGGGTCTCAAGGACACTACATGCTGACCACTTTCTGATGGACTTGTGGTCAAAGGTGTTTTTCTTCATAAACTTCTCCACGAAGGACAGGTGATATGGAATGGTCCAACTACTCAGAGTGTTCCGCTGCAGCGAGGCCAGGCCCATCTTTTGCTGGGGACAGGTAGAATCTCAGTACGTAGTGACACTTGGTGTTTGTGTACCAGGGATCCACACACAGCTCGATGCAGCCACACACAAAGGTGGCCATCAGGGTGAGGGTGGCATTGGGTGGGTTTTCTCCCCCATTGCCCAGATCTTTTTACAGTGAGTCCCTTCAGACTTGGTCCATCTTTGACCTCCATATAAACTGGAAGATGGCCCGGGTGACTGCAGTGGCACAGGTTCTGGGAATAGGCCAGACCTGTGCCATGTATAACAGCAAGACAGTGCCTCACACCTGATGACCAGGTTTTTTCCCATGATGGAGAGTGGCCGTAGCTTCCATCTGCCCAGTTTCTGCCTCACTTTGCTGATACGCTCCTTCCAAGACTTGGCGCACGCCCTAGCCCCCCCGTACCAAATACCCAGCACCTTCAGGTGGTCAGTCCTGACTGTGAAGGGGATCGAGGATTGGTCGGCCCAGTTCCCGAAGAGCATGGCCTCGCTCTTGCCTCGGTTTACCTTGGCTCCCGAGGCGCGATCGAACTGGTCACATATGCACATGAGTCTGCGCACGGACAGCGGATCCGAGCAGAAAACGGCGACGTCATCCATGTATAGGGAGGCCTTAACCTGCAGGCCCCCGCTGCAAAGAATAGTCACCCCTCTCAAGCTCGCATCCTTCCTGATGCACTCGGCAAATGGCTCTATGCAGCACACAAACAAGGCAGGAGAGAGAGGGCAGCCCTGCCTGACTCCATTTCTGACTGGGAAGCTATCTGATTCCCACCCATTGATTGAGACTGCACCGACAATGTTGATGTAGAGCAATCAAGTTCCATCATGGAGTGATTGCATTTGTAGCAAAGTTCAAAGAAAAGTACATTACTTTATTTCATGACCTCAGGACATTTTGAAGAACCTTACACATTACAGTCAGTTCTGCTATTACACAATAGTTCCATCCTCGTGCAATCCTGTGTTATAAGAAAATCAAGTAACAGCAGCACTATTTTAACTAATGGGGCCAGAATCATGTTATAACCAGTACATGCTTTAAAGGTTTGCACTTTAGAAACAGTGTCTCTAATTTGTCAATCATGTTACAGCAAATTTGCGTTAATGAAACACATGTTATAGCAAAATGACCTGTACAGAATGTCTGGGGTGGCACAGTGGCTAGCATTGCTGCCTCACAGCACCAGGGACCCGGGTTTGATTCCAGGCTCGGGCGACTATTTGTGTGGAGTTGCACATTCTATCCGTGTCTGCGTGAGTTTCCTCTGGATGCTTCCAGTTTCCTCCAACAGTCCAAAGATGTGTAGACTAAGTGAGAAATGCAGAGATAGGGTAGGGGATTGGGCTGAGTGAGATGGTCTTTGGATGGTAGGTGCAGACTTAATGGACCAAAGGAAACTATCCTATAAAAATCTCGCAAAAATTACAACATAGAAATGCATTGGCTAATCTGTGCACAACAATGATGTATGTTTTAACTCCAGCAGGGAATCTATGACATTCAGCAATACTATGTTACCTCTCATAATGTAAGAACCTTTGGGCCGATGGGCCGAGGAGTGGCAAAAGGAGTTTAATTGAGATAAAGGTAAGGTGCTGAATTTTGGAAAGCAAATCAGACCAGGACTTATACACTTAATGGTAAGGTCCTGGGGAGTGTTGCTGAACAAAGAGACCTTGGAGTGCAAGTTCATAGCTCCTTGAAAGTGGAGTCGCAGGTAGATAGGATAGTGAAGGAGGCGTTTGGTATGCTTTCCTTTATTGGTCAGTGCATTGAGTATAGTTGTTGGGAGTATATGTTGGGGCTGTACAGGACATTGGTTAGGCCACTTTTGTAATACTGTATTCAATTCTGGTCTCCCTGCTATTGGAAGAATGTTGTGAAATTTGAAAGGGTTCAGAAAAGATTCACAAGGGTGATGCCAGGGTTGGAGAGGCTGAATAGACTGGGGCTATTTTCCCTGCAGCATTGAAGGGTGAGGATTTATAAAATCATGAGGGTGATGGATAGGGTGAATAGGCAAGGTCGTTTCCTGAGGGTGGGGGAGTCCAAACCTAAAGGGCATAGGTTTAAAGTGATAGGGAAAAGATTCACAAGGGACCCAAGAGGCAACTTTTTCACGCAGAAGGTGGTGTGTGTATGGAATGAGCTGCCAGAGGAAGTGGTGGAGGCTGGTACAATGGCAACATTTAATAGGCATCTGGATGAGTATGTGAATAGGAAGGGTTTAGAGAGATAAGGGTCAAATGCTGGCAAACGGGACTAGATTAATTTAGAATATCTGGTCAGCATGGACAAATCGGACCGAAGGATGTGTTTCCATGCTGTACAGCTCTATGACTCTATGAACCAGATATGGGTACCTTGCTCTTGAAAGATTCACCAAAGTTTATTATAACTCACTAATATATACAAATATTCATAGACACATGTGGCTGCGTTAACATTCAGCTATTCAGCCACAAAGAGCAACGTGCCTCAATGATCATGTTATACTTTGAGTGACTTGAGTTATGATGGAGTCTAAGACTTTCTGCCCTTGAGTCATAGGCTCAGATACAATGATGGTATCATAAGCATGAATCTCATGATAAGTAATGCAATAATAACCAGATAATAGGTATTATTGATGCAGGGAATCTCCCCTGTACTTCTACGTTTACATCCAGCCTCAGATTGACATCTGATCTAAAGGACAGTGTACATTATAGAAAAACCATTGTTTCATATTATAACTCAGAGTAATGATGTAAGATGAGTGCTATTTTTCAATTTAAGAGTCAAGCTGCCAGTCAATAAGAACATTTTCAAATGTATTTGTTATTCCAGTTTCTGACTTGATCTAGAGTCAATTCTCACAGTATAGTACCTCATCCAATCTTCAAGCATCGAATTGGAAAGTGAACGCCACCTATTGTTGAACAGCAAAGGGCAGCATGGCCCTTGCCTCACTAGCACATCCATCACATTGCAGCAAGAATCATCGCATAATCAAAGATAGGAAATTTGGCTGATCCTCTATACCTACCCCCATTGCTAACCGGCAGACATTGGTTGCCTCTTGCTGTGATCAGTCCTTTTCATGCCGCTCAGAGGAGTCACAGTTGGGAGAAGTCTCGTGCATCTTCTGCCCTACATGGCAGAGGTTGTGGTTTTGTAATGCACTTTTAAAGGAGCCCTGGTGAATTGTTGCCCTACAGTATCCAGATGGCATATACTGTCACTTCACAGCAGTGCTTTACAGAGTGAATGCTGAAGATTGTCGATGGGGTGCCAATCAAATGGACGCTTTGTCCTGGGTGATGTCACATTTGTTGAGTAATTGTGGAACTACACACACCCAGGCAAGTGGAGAGTGTCCATCACAGTTCAGTCACATCTTTTAGATGTTAGACTGGCTTCGTGAAGATAAGAGGTTAGTTTCTTGCCATTGAATTCTTAACCTCTGACTTGCTCTTGTAGCCACAATATTTATACAGATGTTTAAAACACAAAAAGAGACCATTCTACATAACATGTCTGCACTGCACAAGCCTGGTCCAGTCCCGATTGTGGTCAATTGTAACCCTAAGGATGTTTATAGTGTAATATTCAGTGCAGGTAATGCCATTGAATGTTAAGGAAAGATCTTGTTGATCATTGTGATGTTTGAATGCTACTTGCATTGATTAGCCCAAGTCTGGATATTGCTATATATGGACCCCAGCTGCTTTAGTAGTGTTTGAGGAATCTATGAATGGTGCTGAACATTGCACAATCAACAGACCTTCCCAGTTCGGACCTTATAATGGAAGGATGGTCAATGATGGAGCAGGTGAAGATGGTTGGGCTAGGAAACCACCCTGATGAATTCCTGTGGAGATCTCCTGGGACAGATATTGATGCATAAGGCAATGGTTCTGAAGGAGTTACCATTCATCTTATATCGGCTCTACCCAATCTGTTAATGTCACATGCAATCTGTGGTTGGACTCAAATAGTTCCACTCTCACTTTTGGAGGGAGCAGATGTATCTGTGCCAGCTACCCAAGGCCCTAGTAATTATGTCTGATTGAATGTAGCTGCACTTTATACTATCAAAGCTTCCTGTTAACTAAGAACAGTGCCTATTCTATAGATACTTTAGATGGCGTATCCTCTACCACTAATCACTAAATAGGTCTAAAGTAAAGCAAAGTCACAGGAAGACTGGTGGCAGTGAATCACTTCAAATAACCCTACCTCATACCACTAATGAGTTGAAATGTCAAAGACCACAAGGTACCAGTAGTGGTCATCTGGGAAAATATCACAGAGGTGATTGATCTCCAACAAAAAGGACCATCTTCCTTTCTGCTAGGCATGACTCCAAACACATAGGAATTCACTCAGTTGAAAAGGAACTTTGATTAAACCATTTAATCGTTAAACATCAGTCAAGGTGCTAGTAGGAAGAGGAAAGGTCAAGGTAACTGGGAACTCTAGACATGATAGAGCCTGCGTCTTAAGCTTTCTGCAAGACAACCTGGTCTTTGATGAATTATATACAATTCTAGTTCTGAAGAAGAGTCACTGGATTCAAAATGTTCACTCTATTTTCTCTCTGCAGATTCTGCCAGACCTATTGAGTCTCTCCAGCAATTTCTGTTTTGCTTGTATCATATATGTCACTAGTTTAAAATCCAAACTCAAATAAATAGTGATAATTTTATATATTATATATATCATGAATCTTCCATCACATTGTGAGGTCACATGGTGAGACAGCCATGTTTCCTTCGTCTGTTTAAAATATCAGCTCAGAGCTATTTGTAGACAATTCCACCAAAAGTCGTTGAACTATTGGTTCTTCCAATTTGTGAACGAGACTCAAGAATAATCTGCGAAAAACCCAAGGGCGAAAATGCATAACTTGATCCAGTATGAATGTCACCTGAGAACCAGGTTTTCAAAATTCTTCACAGCCTGCCGAGAATCCTCTGCTTTACGATTCCAAGAGATCGATTGTGTTAGGGGATTCTGTAGTCCGAGGTACAGACAGACGTTTCTGTGGCCAGCAGAGAAAAAGCAGAATGGTATGTTGTTTCCCTGGTGCCAGGATCAAGGATGTCTCAGAGAGGGTGCAGAATGTTCTAATAGGGGAGAAGGGCCAGCAGGAGGTCATTGTCCACATTGGAACCAACGACACTGGAAGGGAAAAAGTTGAGCCTCTGAAGGGAGATTACAGAAAGTTAGGCAGAAATTTTAAAAAGGTCATCAAGGGTAGTACTATCTGGATTACTCCCAGTGCTACGAGCTGTTGAGGGCAGGAATAGGAGGATAGAGCAGATGAATGCATGGCTGAGGAGCTGGTGTAAGGGAGAAGGATTCACATTTTTGGATTATTGGAATCTCTTTTGGGGTAGGAGTGACCTGTACAAGAAGGATGGATTGCACCTAAATTGAAAGAGGACTAATATACTGGCAGGGAAATTTGCTAGAACTGCTTGGGAGGATTTAAACTAGTAAGGTGGGGGGGATGGGACCCAGGGAGATAGTGAGGAAAGAGATCGATCTGAGACAGGTAGATTAGATTACTTACAGTGTGGAAACAGGCCCTTCGGCCCAACAAGTCCACACCGACCCGTGGAAGCGCAACCCACCCATACCCCTACATTTATCTCTTACCTAACACTACGGACAATTTAGCATGGCCAATTCACCTGACCTGCACATCTTTGGACTGTGGGAGGAAACCGGAGCACCCGGAGCACTGCTGCCTCACAGCACCAGAGACCCGGGTTCAATTCCCGCCTCGGGTGACTGACTGTGTGGAATTTGCATGTTCTCCCCGTGTCTGCGTGGGTTTCCTCTGGGTGCTCCACACTGTAAGTAATCTAATCTAATCTAATTGTAGGTACAGTTGAGAACAGAAGTGAGTCAAACAGTCAGGGAAGGCAGGGACAAGGTAGGACTAATAAATTAAACTGCATTTATTTCATGCAAGGGGCCTAACAGGAAAGGCAGATGAACTCAGGGCATGGTTAGGAACATGGGACTGGGATGTCATAGCAATTACAGAAATGTGGCTCAAGGATGGGCAGGACTGGCAGCTTAATGTTCCAGGATACAAATGCTACAGGAAGGATAGAAAGGGAGGCAAGGGAGGAGGGGGAGTGGCATTTTTGATAAGGGATAGTATTACAGCTGTACTGAGGGAGGATATTCCCAGAAATACATCCAGGGAAGTTATTTGGGTGGAACTGAGAAATAAGAAAGGGATGATCACCTTATTGGGATTGTATTATAGACTCCTTAATAGTCAGAGGGAAATTAAGAAACAAACTTGTAAGGAGATCTCAGCTATCTGTAAGAATAACAGAGTGGTTATGGTAGGGGATTTTAACTTTCCAAACATCGACTGGGACTGCCATAGTGTTAAAGGGTTAGATGGAGAAGAATTTCTTAAGTGTGTACAAGACAATTTTCTGATTCAGTATGTGGATCTACCTTGGGAAATAAGGCAGGGCAGGTGACTGAGGTGTCAGTGGGGGAGCACTTTGGGGCCAGCGACCATAATTCTATTCGCTTTGAAATAGTGATGGAAAAGGATAGACCAGATCTAAAAGTTGAAGTTCTAAATTGGAGAAAGGCCAATTTTGACAGGATTAGGCAAGAACTTTCAAAATCTGATTGGGGGCAGTTGTTTGCAGGTAAAGGGAAGGCTGGAAAATGGGATGCCTTCAGAAATGAGATATCGAGAATCCAGAGAAAGTATATTCCTGTCAGGGTGAAAGGGAAGGCTGGTAGATGTAGGGAATGCTGGATGACTAAAGAAATTGAGGGTTTGGTTAAGAATAAGAAGGAAGCATATGTCATGTATAGGCAGGATAGGTCGAGTGAATCCTTAGAAGAGTATAAAGAAAGTAGGAGTATACTTAAGAGGGAAATCAGGAGGGCAAAATGGCGACATGAGATAGCTTTGGCAAATAGAATAAAGGAGAATCCAAAGGGTTTTTACAAATATATTAAAGACAAAAGGGTAACTAGGGAGAGAATAGGGCCTCTCAAAGATCAGCAAGGCGGCGTTTGTGTGGAGCCACAGAAAATGGAGGAGATACTAAATGAATATTTTGCATCAGTATTTACTGTGGAAAAGGATTTGGAAGATATAGACTGTAGGGAAATAGATGGTGACATCTTGCAAAATGTCCAGATTACAGAGGAGGAAGTGCTGGATGTCTTGAAACGGTTACAAGTGAATAAGTCCCCAGGACCTGATCAGGTGTACCCGAGAACTCTGTGGGAAGCTAGAGAAGTGATTGCTGAGCCTCTTGCTGAGAGAGTTGTATCATTGATAGTCACAGGTGAGGTGCCGGAAGACTGGAGGTTGGCAAACCTGGTGCCACTGTTTAAGAAGGGCGGTAAAGACAAGCCAGGGAACTATAGACTGGTGAGCCTGACCTCGGTGGTGGGCAAGTTGTTGGAGGTAATCCTGATGGACAGGATGTACAGGACTGATTCGGGATAGTCAACATGGCTTTGTGCGTGGGAAATCACATCTGACAAACTGCATTGAGTTTTTTGAAGAAGTAACAAAGAAGATTGATGAGGGCAGAGCAGTAGATGTGACCTATATGGACTTCAGTAAGGCGTTCGACAAGGTTCCCCATGGGAGACTGATTAGCAAGGTTAGATCTCATGGAATACAGGGAGAACTAGCCATTTGGATACAGAACTGGCTCAAAGGTAGAAGACAGAGGGTGGTGGTGGAGGGTTGTTTTTCAGACTGGAGGCCTGTAACCAGTGGAGTGCCACAAGGATCGGTGCTGGGCCCTCTACTTTGTGTCATTTACATAAATGATTTGGATGCAAGCATAAGAGGTACAGTTAGTAAGTTTGCAGATGACACCAAAATTGGAGGTGTAGTGGACAGCGAAGAGGGTTACCTCAGATTACAACAGGATCTGGACCAGATGGGCCAATGGGCTGAGAAGTGGCAGACGGAGTTTAATTCAGATAAATGCGAGGTGCTGCATTTTGGGAAAGCAAATCTTAGCAGGACTTATACACTTAATGGTAAGGTCCTAGGGAGTGTTGCTGAACTAAGAGACCTTAGAGTGCAGGTTCATAGCTCCTTGAAAGTGGAGTAGCAGGTAGATAGGATAGTGAAGAAGGCGTTTGGTATGCTTTCCTTTATTGATCAGAGTATTGAGTACAGGAGTTGGGAGGTCATGTTGCGGCTGTACAGGACATTGTTTAGGCCACTGTTGGAATATTGCGTGCAATTCTAGTCTCCTTCCTACCGGAAAGATGTTGTGAAACATGAAAGGGTTCAGAAAAGATTTACAAGGATGTTGCCAGGGTTGGAAGATTTGAGCTATAGGGAGAGGCTGAACAGGCTGGGGCTGTTTTCCCTGGAGCGTCGGAGGCTTGTGACCTTATAGAGGTTTACAAAATTATGAGGGGCATATGTAGGGTAAATAGTCAAAGTCTTTTCCCTGGGGTCAGGGAGTCCAGAACTAGAGGGCATAGGTTTAGGGTGAGAGGGGAAAGATATGAAATTGACATAAGGGGCAACGTTTTCACACAGAGGGTGGTGCATGTATGGAATGAGCTGCCAGGGGATATGGTGGAGGCTGGCACAATTGCAACATTTAAAAGGCATTTGGATGGGTATATGAATAGGAAGGGTTTGGATGGATATGGGCCGGGTGCTGGCAGGTGGGACTAGATTGGGTTGGGATATCTGGTCGGCATGGATGGGTTGGACCGAAGGGTCTGTTTCCATGCTGTACATCTTTATGACTCTACGACCTTGTCTTCAACTTTAAAGCAATAAAACCAACGGTAATTTGCAGGGCTGTCACATAGGTCCCCTGAGATTGTAAATCAAATATTGAGATCATTATAGTTTGTAAAGTTCACTGGTTTCATGTGTATCTAAGATTTGTATGTCTGAGATGGAGCGAGTGAGATCTTGTATTTAGGTAGTGGTAAGGGTGGGAGAATAAATAACCTCTTTATTTTTAAATTTTGTAGAGCTCACTGCTCCAAATTCACAGTCCAAGAGGAAGAAAGGACACATCTCATTCATACAAAATGTGCTGATTATAGGCAGTAAGAGAGTATCAGCACTATATTTAGAAATTGCCACTCTACTTTTATTTTATCATATCAGTTTTCTTGTCTGGATCTCTGACTCTTATCTACATGATAAGATCATAAGATATAGGAGTAAGAGTAGGTCATTCACCTCATCAAGTCCACTCTGCCATTCAATGAGTCCATGGTTGATATGATAATCCTCAATAGCCTGGGATGGTACTAGAGACAGGAAGCCTCACAACCTTTAAAAAGTATGTGATGAGCACTTGCAAGTGCTGTTACATTCAAGGCTGTGGGTCAAGTGCAGGAAAGAGGGATTAATGTAGATAGGATCGTACAGACTCTATGGGCTGAAGGGTTTCTCCTACACTGACATCACACTGTGGTCCCCAAAGTGGCAAGTGGACATATCTATTATCCCATGGGAGACCAGAGGTGCAGTGCTTCAGGCACTTTAGAAACCTCCTCCCGACTCCTGCCTGCATTGAGCACTAGGCAAAATTGAGGACTGCAGATGCTGGAAACTAGAGTTTAGATCAGAGTGATGCTCTGACCTAAAGCACAGCAGGTCAGGCAGCATCTGAGGAGCAGGAAAATCGATGTTTCGGGCAAAAGCCCTTCATTAGAAATGCACTGTTGTAGGCCATTCCATAGACCACTTCCTATCCCAACCTGTGGTGATCCAGCTAAAAATGCCTCTTTTATGTAAAACTACGCAAATAATTGACGAGAGTGCACTTCCATTTTGATGCTTTTTTCTTTCATTATCCTGCCATAGGCTCCTCCTGTTGATCCACCAGCTTTGAGAGCTCCTATCCTTCACTGGGTGATGAGGCTGCCTCTGGTAAAATTGATCAATTCAGGGAAAAATCACAAGTGAGTGACTGACACCCTCACAGTGTGGACTTCTGACCCCCTTTCAAACTTAGAGGTGGAAGCCTTGAACCAACAGGAAAATCCTGCGCTGTGTATCTGACTGGCAATCTCAGTCTCTCTTCCCTGCTGTCTGCTCTCTTTCTGTGCCAGTCTCCAGTCTCTCCTGCTTCTGTATCTCCTTGTGTTTACAGGAATCAAATTACCGTGATGACCTGACCCCTTCCAAATGTCATCCATGTTTATCTGTCAATTAAAAGTTGTGTCGATCAACGAAATAGGAAGCTCTTGAATCCGTAATCTAAACCAGAACAAAGATTCCCATGGGTGAATTACTTCGGGAAATGTGTGAGATTTCTGGGTTCATGCCGAGTCAAAGCTTTGCAGGATGAAAATCTCTTTTGCCTCTAAGACTCAGATGTGAAATGCGTTTAAGATGCATATGACTCAATGACAAAGGTCGTCAGGCCATGCAATATCTGGAGAGTGAAATAGGATGAGATGGTACATTGCTGCAGTAAGTTGCATTGGGACTATGTCAAGTAGAGCTTTACCTTGTCAGATTTGTTGTACCTGACCTTGGGCTACTCAGTCCTTACAATTTGAGAATAAAGTAATATTATTCATTGGAGAGACATGCTGTACTGAATGAAGCCATCCAGCCCATCACTGTCTGTGCTAGCACTTGGAAAGATCAATCCAAATAGTCAGGGTCTCCCAGCCTTCCCCACAGATTGGTAAACTTTACCTTTTCAAACTATGTAGCCACTCCTTTTCAATGCGACTATTCAATCTGCTTTCACCTTTAACGCAGCTCATTCCAGTCCATAACATCTCATTGTGTAAAAGCCAATATTTTAAAATATTGTTCACTTGTGGGATGAGAGCATAGCTGACTGGACCAGCATTTATCACCCACCTCTAATTATCCAGAGTCACCCATCTTGCTGTGGGTCTGGAGTCACATGTAGGCCAGGCCAGGTAAGGATGGCAGTTTCCTTCCCTCAAGAACATTAGTGAATCAGATGGGTTTTTCCAACAACCAACAATGGTCATCATTAAACTTTATTAAGTTTGAATTCATTAAAAAATATCTGATTTAAGAGTTTAATCCCATCTGCCATGGTGGGATTGGAACCCAGGTCCCGAGAACATTAGCTGAGTGTCTGTATTTATTGTCTAGCGATAACACCACTCGACCAATGATTCTCCGTATCTGCCCTGCTCCTTATCTTCTGCCAATGATTTTAAGTGTTTGCACTCTGGTCCTTGGGTTACTGACACTCCTGCCAATGGAACCAGTGTCCCAGTAATCTGTGAGAAGCCAGTGAAAGTTCTTTGAGAAGATAATTTCATGAGTGATGCTGGCTGGATTTTTGAGCCTCACCAAGGCAGAAGTGTGGAGTTCTAGGTCTCAAATAATCCATGCCACTTTCTTCACCCCAATTCCATTGCCAGTCCGTTTTCCTGAGACAGGTCCCAGGGAAGCCATGATTAGTAAGTTTGTGGATGACACCAAAATTAATGGTAAAGTCGACAATGAAGAAAGTTGTTCAAATTACAAAGGGATCTTAATAAATTGGGCCAATAGGCGGAGGTGAGCCATTTGGAATTTAATTTAGATATATGCAAGGTACCACAAACAAAGACAGCTCGTATACAATTAATGGTAGGGGTCTGGGGAGGGTTGTCAAACAGAGAGACTTAAGGGTTCAGGTATATATTTCTTTGAAATGTGCATCACAGGTAGACAGGGTGGTTAAGAAGGTGATTAGCACACTTGCTCAGACCATTGAGTATGGGAGTTGGGGTTGTACAGGATGGGGGTGAGGCCTCTTCTGGAGAACTGTGTGCAGTTCTGGTCACCTTGCTATAGGAAGAATATTATTAAATTGGAGAGGGTTCAAAAAGGATTTCCAAGGATGTTGCTGGGACTGAAGGGTTTGAGTTATAAGGAGAGGCTGGATAGGTTGGGACTTTTTTCACTGGAGGCTTATAAAATTGTGAGGGGTATTGATAAGGTGAATAGCAAAGGTCTTTTTCCTTAGGTGGAGGAGTTCAAAACTAAGGGCAGATTTCAAAGGTGAGAAGAGAAAGATTTAAAGGAGATCTGAGGGGCAACTTTCTCCCACAGAGAGTGGTTCATATGTGGAATGAACTGTCAGAGGAAGTGGTAGATGCGGGTACAGTTGCAACATTTGGACAGGTAGATGAATAGGAAAGGTTTGGAAGGATATCGGCAAATGCAGCAAAATGGAGCTAGTTCAGTTTGAGAAACTTGATTAGCATGGATAGGTTGGGCTGAATGGTCTGTTTCCGTGCTGTAATACACGACACCAGAACTACCTTCCCATCCCCCATGATGCAGCAGCTTGTCGAGCTTTGCTGACCTCACTAGGATTTTCAAATGGCTGCAGTGTTCCAGTATGATGGGGGGAGCAGTGAGGTGGGCACCCAGATGAATGCTGAGGTGGTGTGGGAAGGGGGCTGATGGTTGGGGATAGGCTGAGCAGGTCTGGGTCTACCTGGCTCCCTGCCTACCTAGTGAGGCCAGCCCCAGGCCTGCTCATTCCAAATATATATATATATATAAACACACACACACAGCCTCGGACTTATCTGCTTTTTATTTACAGTTTTAAATAAATTGGTGAGAGGCTGTCTTCGTGTTAAAGCACCCTGTCACCCTTACTCCATGCGGCCATGGAGTTCTCTGAAGTTGGCAAGTCGCTAATTGGCTCTCTATCTTCAAATGCCATTCTATTGCCCATCGCTGCACAGGGACCCTGTCTCAATGTCAGTTTAGGATTGCCTCTCTCATAATGATCCCCAGGTCATTGACCTTTACCCCCAGAGGCCAGTTTGGGATCCTGGAACAATCTAATTTTGGTTTCCCATTCCCATGGTGAAAATTCAGCCCGGTGCCTGACACACTCTCATCTGAGGTTCAGAGGAATGTAAAAGCACTGCATTGATCCTGTGCCGTGATTGAAAGTCCTCTCAAAACAAACTGAAAGCCTGGGTCTACAAGGCTGCTAGTTCCACACAGGTGAGCCTTTTACATCTGGGGATCCCCACATCTTTATTGGTCAGAGTATTGAGTACAGGAGTTGGGAGGTCATGTTGCGGCTGTACAGGACATTGGTTTGGCCACTGTTGGAATATTGCATGCAATTCTGTCTCCTGCCTATTGGAAAGATGTTGTCAAACTTGAAAGGGTTCAATAAGGAATTACAAGGATGTTGCCAGGGTTGGAGGATCTGAGCTACAGCGAGAGTCTGAACAGGCTGGGGCTATTTTCCCTGGAGTGTCAGAGACTGAGGGGTGACCTTATAGAGGTTTACAAAATTATAAGGGGCATGGATAGGATAAATAGGCAAAGTCTTTTCTCTGGGGTCGGGGAATCCAGAACTATAGGGCATAGGTTTAGGGTGAGAGGGGAAAGATATAAAAGAGACATAAGTGGCAAGTTTTTCATGCAGAGGGTGGTACGTGTATGGAATGAGCTGCCAGAGGATGTGGTGGAGGCTGGTACAATTGCAACATTTAAGAGGCATTTGGATGGGTATATGAATAAGAAGGGTTTAGGGGGATATGGGCCGGGTGCTGGCAGGTGGGACTAGATTGGGTTGGGATATCTGGTCGGCATGGACGGGTTGGGCCGAAGGGTCTGTTTCCATGCTGTACATCTTTATGACTCTATGATAGGAAGGTAAATACGTGCTGCCATTGGTTAATACAGTGGAGACAGACGGCGGTCAAAAGATGTAAATGTATATGGGTCTTGCTGGATGGGTCATCATTTATTCCCCATCCCCAATTGCTCCCATGTAAGAGCAGGTGAACTGCCTTCTTGAACTGCTGCAATCCATTGGGGCAGGAAGGATGGTGTCAGCTGCACCCACAATGCTGTTACAAAAGAGAAATCCCAAGGTTTTGACCCAGCAGTGGTTAAAGAATGGCAGTATAGTTCCAAATCAGGATGCCGTGTAGCCTAAGAGGGGAACTTGCTATTTCATCTACAGCCCTTGTCCTTTAAGACAGTAGAAGCCATTGATTTGCTGCCGGAGGTGTCTTGATGCGTTACTGCAAAGAATCTTGGCCTTTATCTCAAAAAGAGTAGAATACAAAGGTGGTGAGAGTTGTGCTTCATTTGGCCGGAACCCATCTGCAGTCCTACATTTAGCTATCCCATCTTGGGAAGAATGTCTCAACAGGTTAAATTGGGAGGGTGGGTTACATTACATTTGCTTGCCTTTGTTTGAATGTGGAAGACTGAGGGGATCTGGTTAAGGTATTTGAAATGTTGAAAGGATTTATTTGGGGATTCGGGGGAACTATTTTCTCTGGTGGAAAGGTACATTAAAGCTGGATCTTTCAGAATGGAAGCCAGAAGCACTTTATCACATAAAGTGTGACAGAAACCTGGGACTACGTCCCTCAAAGGACTGTGGGTGCCAGGGGACAATTACAGAGTTGGATTGATTTTTGTTCGGAAAGGATATTGAGGGTTACAGAGTAAAGTTGAACAAATCTAGCTGAGGGACAAATCAGTCCTGACCTAATTGAATGACCCGTTGTTTCTAATATTCCTGATGGAAATAATGAAGAACCATTTTTAAATGATTAGATTTAAATTACCCAAGTGTGTATAAATGCAGCTATTGGGATTTGTGTTGCAATTTAATCTCCATCTATACTCTCAGAAACATATCGTTTCTCCCATGGGAATATACAATAAGTAACCTCTTCCTGATGTCCATACTCGGTCCAATGCTTGCCTTGTGGTTTGGCAGCCTGGATTGGAAATGGATTGGTTTTACCTCTGCGTTCCTGACTCCTGTGATAAAATGATGATCAGAATGCCCTCCCAGTAACAGGAAGGCTATAAAACTGCAAACAACACTCCTAACCATTGCCTTGCGTAAGATTATCTTCACTTTGCATTGCATTTGCTGTATAGGCGTAAACGCTCTGAGGCTTTTTAAAATGGTATTATTTATTTGCATTTGCAATATGAAGGAAGACTTTATTGACTTGCTCCATCTCACTGCTCCTCCATGCAAACATATGAACTTGGAATAGGAGTAGGCTATATAGCTCTTCCAACCTGCTCTATCATTCAATAAGATCATGATTAATCTGTTAATACTGTCAAGTCCATGTTCATGCCTAACTCTGATGACCTTTCACCTCCTTGTTTAACAAGAATCTATGAACTTCTATTTTAAAAATATTCAAAGGCTGTTTTTTTTCTCAGAAAGAAAAACTCAAAGACTCACGACCCGCTGAGAGGAAAACATTTGCCTCATCTCTGTTTTAAATACAGGGTGTCTGATTCTTAAACCATGAACTCTAGATCTTGGTTCATCTAGAAGTGGAAACATCTTCTCCACATCCACCCTGTCAAGGTATTTCGGATCTTACATGTTTCAAATCACCACCCCTTATTCTTCTAAACCCCAAAGAATACAAACCCAGCCTATATAACCTTTCCTCATATTCCATATGCCTCACATTTTCCCATTGGAATTTAAGTTCAGAGCATCTTGATTTTGGACTCCAAGTCTGAATTTCCCAAACAAATCTTAATTTGAATTTCACTTTGGTGGTCCTGCTAATTCAAAATCCATGTGCCATCTCTGCTGGGTCAGCCATGTGCTTAGGATGCCTGTGTTCTGACAGCCAAAGGAAATCACCTTCACCCAGCTCAAGGAAAGCACTTGAACGAGAGAAGGATAAAGGAAGCATTTCAAAGACTCCCTGAAGGATTCCCTCAAGAAATGCAACATAGATGTCAATACATGGGACATCCATGTTCAGAAGAAACCAACTTGGAGGAAGCTCCTGGCATGAAGGGCACAATTCTTTGAGAATACCCATTGGCAAGAAGAAATAAGGAAAAGGAACCAGAGGAGGGAATGCCAGTGTTCACAATTCTACCTCCTGGAAACACCTGCCAAACGCGTGGTCAGAGGTAGGGCTCTAGGATTGGGCTCATCAGCTGTGTAAGGATCCACAAAACCCATGGCCAATGACATGGAGTTTCCTGGGTGGACTATCATACTCGTTAGCAAGTGACTGCCACTAATGAATCCGTGTCCAACCATTAGGCAATACATTCCTGTCCTCTGGAGCTCTTTCCACTAACTTGCATTTTCAATGGCTTCTCAAATCTCTACCATTGAACCAAGTGCCTTTGGTTTCTCATCCCATTCTCTCCCCTCCCCTTTCTGCATGTTCCAAGTCCAACTGCAGTTGCCTATAAGTGACAATCCTGATACAAATGGAAGGTGTCATTGTCCTCTCTGCTAGAGTGTCAGCAGAGGCCTGAGGATTTGACTAGTCTTCAGACAACAGCAACTCACTGAGGCTGTAAACCCTTAATCTATTCAATCTTTTGTTTAGCCAGTTACGTACGATAAGAAAGCGCTTTGCAGAAACGTTGCAGAACTGGTGAAACTGGATTCACTGGAGCATTTCGAAAGTTCAGGACAATTTACTTGTTAATGTGCCAGCAGTCAGGACAGGGTCATTCATCTCAATGACATGGAAACCATCTCCAAAAGTAAACACACATAAAAGTTGCTCAAATGATTTTAGTGCTGTTTACTTACAGCAGTGTGCGTGGTTATTCAGAAAGTTGAATGTTTGGCTGCCATAGGCAGAAGGACTTTTCACGTAATTCTAGAATGATGGAAATTTACAGCACAGAGAGAGTCTATTTGACCCATTGCTGCCTGTGCTGGTTGATAAAAAGCCATCTAGTTCTAATCCACTTTTCAGTTCGTAGTTGCTAACCTTGTAGGTTGCAGGACTTCAAGTTCATATGCAAGTCTTTTTTAAATGTAATGAAGGTTTGTGTATCTATCGCTCATTCTGGCAGAGAGTTCCAGGCCATTAGCTTTCATTGGAGGTCTTCAGGATATTTGTGTTTGATTTCTAAAGACTTCAGGGCAATACTGGTCAGTTGGCAATTGCTATACAGATAATTTTTTTTAAAGAACTAAAATATAGTTTATTCATTAAGATTTGTAAAATATAGTCTAGATTTTACTGTCACTATAATAGAGATGGTTGATTTCAGTGCAGTGTGTTAGGTGCCTCAGTACACCTGCCGTTTTAGATAGTAGATATTGTGGAGTAGGTGGTAAGTTATTTGCCACAGAACTCAAAGCCTCCGTAATCACACATTTATATGACTTATCCAATTCAGATTTTCTAGTCAATGGTAACCCTCAGGATGTTGATGTGGATGGAAATGTTGTTATGTCAAGGGGAGATAGTTAGATTCTATATTGTGGAGATGGTTATTACCTGGTACTTGAGTGCTGTTCATCTGTCCATCTTGTCAGGTCTTGCTGCATGTAAAAATGGACTGCATCATTGTCTGAGGTGTTTGAAATTGTCCTGAATATTGTGCATCATTGTACACCAGTCAGCACACCCACTTCTGACTTTATCTTGGAGAAAAGGTCATTGATGAAGCAACTGAAGTACTTTTTGAGGAGTTGGGACTGAGATGATTGACTGGCAGCAACCATAACCAACTTCCTTTGTGCTGACTATAACTGAAGACAACAGAGAGATTTCCCCCTGATTCCCATTGACTCCAGATTTTCTAGAGCTCCTTGATGTTACACTCAATAAAATACGGCTTTAATGGCACTCTCTCCTCACCTCTGGAGTTAAACTGTTTGGTCCATATTTAGACTGAGGCTGTAATGATAGCAGGAGCTGAGTGCCTCTGGCGGAACCCAAAGTGAACACCTATCAGCAGGTAATTCTGTGTAAGTACCATTTGAAAGCATTTTCAATTACACCTTCAATCACAATAGTTTCCAGTCTCTCTGTTTACCGATGTGGAAGGCCCTTAGAAAGGGTGTTTCCCCATCGGGCCTTTACAACAGCTGCCCTAGTGTATCTCTCATCCCCTTGTCCTAGACCTCAGAATGTGTTATGGACCAGACCAGATGCCCTCAAAATACTTTAAGAACGTAGCCTAGGCCCTAAATTTTCTTACTTTAAAGGGAGATGTGAAATGCATGTTCCAGACATGATGCGACTGGTCAAGTTGCTTGATATTAAGCAAAACACAACTTGTTTAAACTCTATCGTCAAAATACAAACAAAAGAAAGAGGAATTTAGAATAACTTGACTATAAGAAAACTTCATTGAATAATCGATACAGTGCCTATTACTGATGAACTAATCCAATATAATAATATCCCATAAATGCATCCTTTGACAAAACGGTAAATTCAGATAAAGATTCTCACGTGCAGTTCTCCAATCCAGGGGCAAACAACATCAGGAGAGATTTCAGAGAGAGTTGCAGTTAGGAATCAATCACTGAAGCTCCAATTCTTCTGGGACCTTCTGACTGCTAAAGCTAAACAAAAAATCTAGAAAAGTGAGCACAGGCCACTCCCATTCGAGCTGCTTCCATTGTTACAACCTTTAGGGAAAAAAACCTAAGTTATTTACTTTGCCTGTCTCCTATAGCCACTTTGTAATCTCTGGTTTTGTCACAACTTTTAAAAAAAAAACCAGGACAAAATAACCTTTTTAAACTGACAGCATCATCACAAATGTTATTGACAGTTCTCCACTCTGGAAACATTTGGGATGACCAAACAATGTACTGAGTGGCTTGTAGTTGATGGCTATGTTGATGTATATCCCTGGGAACAGCCAGCAGAGCAGATCTTTATGTGCTATGGAGCTGCTTGGGATGGACTTCAACAAAAAAACACTATTTATTGGTTCAGGCCTGATCAAAGGCACATTCCAGAACAAGCTTGCCAATAGTCTATTCTCCCTGAGAGCAACGTGCTGAGTCATGAAGATTCTGGTCCTAGTGAAGAATCTGATGCAGAGGACACTTCTCACTACCAGTCAAGTTTCACCATGATGCATGTTTAAAAGTTCTGGCAATGAGCCACCGTAATTATCTAGGAC
This sequence comes from Chiloscyllium plagiosum, assembly GCF_037043375.1. NCBI lineage: Eukaryota > Metazoa > Chordata > Chondrichthyes > Orectolobiformes > Hemiscylliidae > Chiloscyllium > Chiloscyllium plagiosum. Next base: position 33,885,250 of record NW_028270167.1, on the reverse strand, counting down.
TCTATGTGCAGACCACTGTCTGAGGAACAACTGCATTTTCTGCAAAACCTTTTCATGAGGGATTGCATGATTCAACTATGTGATACAATCCATCCCAAACTGATCAAAGCTAACCTTTGTAAACCTGAGACAGATAGAACCTCAGCATGTATTGGCACTTTGTGCACTGAGGGTCTATGTGAAGTCTGATGCAGCCACAAACAGGTCATCAGGTTGAGGGTAACACTGTGTATGTGTTTGCCCCTTTATCTAGAGAATTGGTCATCCAGACACAATGGATTTTCAATCTCCAGATGGTTCAGGTCACCACTAATGGAGTGCTTGAACCAAACAAGTTTGCTACAAAACACATTGGGATGTGTTGAGAATGTGTAACGCTCCATATGAAAGCAGGTTGTGCTCTCTCATTCAGTCTAGTTAACACCACACACCTTCACCTGGAGACATAACCACATTGGTGGGGTAGTGGGCAGGGCTGGGAGTTGATAAATGCGAAGACAAATTCTGGTATTTTGTTCAATATAAAGGCAAGATTACAATCAATACCTTAAAAGAAAGGCTCTAACTCTGCCCATGACGTTTTCAGATATTTATTATTCTAAATGTGTTATACATCGTCTCCTAACTATATAAAGCCTAGAGTCCAGAAACAAATCAGTCAAATGTTGTTCTGTACTTGTGTTCATGCTCCAGAGGCTTTTTTTTTTACCTTTCGTCATATAACTCAATCAACTATACCTTTACTTCTCTCACTCTCGTTTGTTTATCTAGCTTCCCTTAAAGGCATCCATACCATTCACATTAACTATTGTGTATGGTGGAAAGTTCCATTATCTCACTGCTGTATGGTGAATAATGCTTCTTACAAATGGTTCATTGGATTTATCAATATCTATCTTACATTGATATAACTGTTTTATGATGTTCATTGCATTGTGCCAGAGAACTTGTTGCAATACCTTATCAGTTGCTTTCTATTATGACATTTACACTTTGGAATCTGTCACTGGGGAGTAGTATGATGGTTATATGACTGGGATGGTGTTTCTTTTGAAATTCTTTGATAGATTTCGAGATTCCAAGGTAGAATTCACACACCAGTTGTTAAAATGTATACATTAACCTAAATGACACCATTCCAAAATCATCTTTGCAGAGTTTATGGTTCCAATTAAGTTCAATGGACCTTTAAAACCACCAAAGCCTTTGTGCTGTTTACCAGGATAACCAGCCTGGGTCATTTTACCAGAGGCAGAATGGAAGGTGACCTTGTCCACAGCAGCTAGCTGGGTCTGTTAAAGTCTTTCCTATTAGAATCACAGAATCCATGCAGTGTGGGAGCAGACCATTCAGCCCATTGAGTCCACACTAAACCTCTGAAGAGCATCCCTTCCAGATCCACCCTCGACCTTAATCCTGTTACCCTACATTACCTATGGCTAATCCACTTGGCCTGCACATCCCCAGACACTATGGACAATTTAGCATGACCAATCCACCTAACCTGCACATCTTTGGACTGTGGGAGGAAACCAGCACACCCGGAGGAAACCCATGAAGATACAGGAAGACAGAGTCACCCGAGGCTGGATTCAAACCCAGCTCCCTGCTGATGTGATGCAGCAGCACTAATCACTGAGTCACTGTGTTGCTCCACTTTATTCTGGCTTATTGTCAGAGACTGGAATTTTTTTGGTCAGCTGAAGGGAGGTCTTAAGAAACAGAATAGCTGGAGATTTCCTCCCAGTGGCAGAATGCAGGCAATGCTCCGGGCAGCCTGAGGGGCAGTACTGGTCTCTTTCTGTTTCATTGTAGCTGCAGGCCAACTCATGGAGAGTTAATAGTGGCCTGGCAGTTCAAGGGAGGTTTAGAATTAAACTAGTTGGAGAGGTCTCTTGTGATATAGCAGGTTTAAGTCTCATCTGCTCTTGATATCTGCCTTAACATACCACAACAGGATCACTAAAAATAGTTGGAGGGGCGCCCAATCTCTTACTTAACTGGAAAGGCAGCCTGGCAAAAGTGAGGACGAAGCGAAAGTGAGGACTGCAGATGCTGGAGATCAGAGTCTAGATTAGAGTGGTGCTGGAAAAGCACAGCAGTTCAGGCAGCATCCGAGGAGCAGGAAAATCGACGTTTTGGGGAAAAGTCCTTCATCCTAAAGGAAAGGCAGCCTGCTGCTTCTTCAGTGCTGGAGGGCCTCCTGTTGGCTATTGAAAGTCAAGGTTGACTAATGTCCTTTAGAGAAGGAAATCTGCCTTCCTCACTTAGTCTGGCCTAGAAGTGACTCCAGACCCACAGCAATGTGGTTGACTCTTAAATGCCCCCTGGATAATTAAGGATGGGCAATAAATGGTACAGCCCTTGATGCCCCACTTCCCATGCATGAATAAAAAAAAAAAGAGCAATGGGGTAGATGGAAGAGTGCAGTTGAGGCCACAATCAGATCAGACACCATCACAACTTAAATGGTGAAATAGTCTTAAAGGACTAAATGGCTTCTACATCTTTCTGTCCACAAAAAAAGATCCTGAGCTTCCAGTTGCCTGCCATTTCAACATCCCACCCTGTTCCCTGGCCACCCCCTCTGTCTCAGGCTTGCTGCAGTGCTCTAGTGAAACTCAGCACAAGCTGGAAGAACGGCATCTCATTTTGCATTTGGGAATTCTACAGCCTTCAGGACTCAATATCGAGTTCTACAATTTTGGGGCTTGAGGCACCTCATCCTGCTGCCCCACCCACCATGTCCTTACCCCATCCCCTACACGCCAGGCCTTGTTACCGCATGGTCTACTATTACACACAACCCATTGTTAGAAGTGAATAGTCCCCATAAGTAGCTATTCATTCTCCTAGAGACAAAAAAAACCTGCAGATGCTGGAATCCAAACCAGATTACCTGAAACACTGACTTCTCCACCTCCTGATGCTGCCTGGCATGCTGTGTTCTTCCATCTTTCTGCTTGTTTACCAATTATTCTCCACGGCAGATCATTATCCATTCCTTTTTCTGTCTGACCATTCTTCTCTCTCTTTCAGCTCTATTCCAACCTATCATTTACTGCTTACCCCCACACTTCACCCTATCTTCTGCATTAGAAAATGACAGTTTCCTAGCTACCATCAGTTCTGAGGAATGGTCACTGAACCTGAAACGTTAACTCTGATTTCTCTCCATAGGTACTGCCAGACTTGCTGAGTTTTTACAGCAATTTCTGTATTTTGTTTCTGATTTCCAGGGCCCACAGGTCTTTTGGGTTTTATATACATCATTTTTTTTTGGTTTCAGAGACCACTGGCCATTCTTAATGTAATTCTGAATCTCTCTGTGGTCAACTCATTGGAAAATTTGTGGAAAATCACAACCAGCTGACTATACCTATCTAATGTGGAACTGTGATTCCATTTAACTCTGGCAGCTGTGTCTTAAACCCCATTGGGAGAATCCTGCTCTTCTGCCATATTCCAGTGGTAAAGCTGTCATGTTGCTGTCCGTTGGAGCATTGTTCAGTACAATGTTCATGATAGAAAACAGTAGTTTAAACAATGCAGAAAATGCCCCGTAAGTATTGCACAGGACCTATATCGTAACTGGTACCAAATCTCGTTTCCCCAGAACCTTGCGCAGGTTGACCTATAACCTCGTTTGGTTTCAGTTTTCTAGCATTTTGTAATATAGGTGGACCTACTGAACCTTGGTTCAGTATCTCTTCATTTTTGAATTCTCCCGTTCAAATCCCTGTGGCTATAATCTCTACCTGAAACTTTTTCTTAAAACCCTCTATGACCCCAGGTCCTACAATACTGATCTCTAGCAATTTTTTTTTGTCTTGACTTAAATTATAGACTGCAATAAAATTCGACTTCTCTCCACACAATGTTCCACTTTGGGGAGCCTCAGTACAATGTCAATACACTTAAATTTTCTTTATGTTTCTTCCAAAGTGCACTTTAATAAAGTTTGTCAAAAAAAAGTTTCAATTGATTATTACAATATTCGCAGTAAAAGTCAGCGCTATACCCAGTCGATAAGAATAGACCTACAATTGACAAAATATATTCTATGGCAGATTTACAACCTGAGGGCAAAAAGTAGGCCCATATTTCACTGATGTGCTTCTTTACATTTTCAATACTGTTGTCTTACAACGTGCATTCTTTGTTAATATTTTGACTTTTTATTTCAAAATATACTTCATAAAAATGTCATGTTAATATTTTGATTGTATTAGAGTTTGCAGTTTATATCTTCTGCCACTGGGGGCGGTACCCCCAACCAGTTTCAATTCTGGAATTTGCTTCCTTACCTTTAAGTCCGTCTTTAAAACCGATCTCTGACTAAAATTCGAGTTAGCTGCCTGTAATTGTGTGGCAAATGTTGTCTGATTGAGCAGGCTTCGAATCTCCCGAAGGGCGCTACATAAATGCAGGTCGCTCCTTTCGCTCTGCAAATTAGCAAATGCATTGGAAAATTTGCATTTTGGGCATGTCTCTGAGAATCTGGAGGACGGGGGAAAGGGGTGTTGGAGCTGACAGCTTTGGGGTTGGAACTCCAGTGAGCGTCAGTCGGACGGATGAGGAAGTAGTGGAGTAAGCTGGGTTGGCGTCTGCCTCGCCAGTGGATATGTGCGTGTGTGTGTGTGTATCCGGCTCCGGATCCTGCCCGGGGAATAAGCGGATGGGGTGATACCGGCAATTCCCCCTCTTCCCCAACCCTATGGGAACCAGCAGCACCGGGCATAACCCCCCGGCGGGGGAGCTCAGTCCGCCCCTGGAGGCGTGGACTTGTGGCTACTGCGGGAAGGACTCATTCTGCGCTCAGGGTAAGAGACACAGACCGACAGAGAGAGAGGTGCTGGGGGTACAATCCCGGTGAAAAGTCTGGTCAACAGGACCAGGACCGTGTGTGGGAGTTACAAGCCAAAAAATATGGACGAGCAATCGTTACACCTAATTGTATCTGTTCACTTGATACTTTGTATTTTGAAACAAACACAATGTATCCAACCACTGTATCCAACAACTGAAAGTGAAAATGCTCCAGTCACTGTTGGCTTGCTGGCATGGATATGCCCTTGTTGTTAAGATTCTGCCTATATCATGCTAATGACACCAGGTTGTCGGTACCTAGGGCTTGCGGACCTGTTGATTTCAGTTGCCACAAGACAGGATGCGTTCTTCACCTTTTCCTGGTGCTTTTCTTCAGACTGTCCTCTTTGTTTTGGCATCCGTTTCAGGGTAGGAACTGAAGTCTGCAGTGACTTTCGCCCATAGTTCGAGTTCTTTTTTTTCACTCTCTCTCTGCGAAATGCCGAGAATATTTTCCGTGTTTTCTTTTGTACTTATTTATTTTTATTTTTGCCCAGGTTTCCATGAGAACGTGCTTTTTTTTTGTCGCGAGAGTAAACGCGAATGACGGTTTATGGCGTTCCACTGACATTTGCTGGTTGTATTTCAACTATGGGTTGAAGTAATGAAACATTATTTCAAAGCAGTGGATTTGCATCGTTGGTATGTTTGGATTACTCCAATTGTGGTTCTATCTTGTCCCCCCCCCCAGCTTTGAGAGCTGTAGAGTTTCAGTGTGGAGTGAGGCTTGGTTGGCAGTCATATAAGTAGTGCCCTCGCTGAGCCCTGAACAGCAGTTTTGGTGTTCGTTTCTGTCTAATACTGTCGCCTGTCACGCTCTATTCTCCTAATGTCCTGATTTTTTTAAAAATCTGAAGTTGTGGGGCCATTATCATTTGTTGCAATGGCCAGATGCTGATAAATCTTAAAAAAAAATGTATCTTTTAAGGCAGAGCTGTGGAGATTTATGTTTTTTTCTCTGAGGGTTGCTAATCTGTGGAATTCTCTTCCTCAGACAGAGGAGAGGCTTGCTTATTACATTAATTCAAGGTTGAGTTAGATTCTCATTAGGTGAGAGAGCTATAGAGCTGTTCAGCATGAAACAGATCCTACAATCCAACTGGTCCATGTCGATCAGATATCCTGACCTAATCCAGTCCCATTTGCCAGCATTTGGCCCATATCCCTTTACCCTTTAAATGCATGTACCCATCCAAATGCCTTTTAAATGTTGTAATTGTACCGGCCTCCATCACTTCCTCTGGCAGTCTGTTCTATACACATAATCTCTCTGCATGAAAAAGTTGCCCTTAGGTCCCTTTTAAGTCTTTCCCCTCTCAACTTAAACCTATGTTCTCTAATTTTGGATTCCCCTACTTTGGGGAAAAGAATTTATCCTATCCTTGCCTCTCATGATTTTATAAACCTCTGTAACATCACCCCTTAGCTCAAAGTTTGGGAGAAGATTTGTAGCTCGGGTGCTCATTGTTGTGGTTCTGTTCGCCGAGCTGGAAATTTGAGATGGGACGAAACTTCTGCAACTCAAATTCCCAGCTCGGCGAACAGAACCACAGCAACGAGCATCCGAGCTACAATTCTTCTCCCAAACTCTGAACACCTATGGGTGAGAGACGCTAAGACAAGTCAGAGGAGGCTCCCAAGCACTGAGGATGTCACTTAGACAGAGGACGAAACGTCTGCAACACAAATTCCCAGCTCGGTGAACAGAACCATAATCACCCCTTAGCTCCAGCCTATTCAGCCTCTCCCTATAGCTCAAATCCTTCAACTCTGGCAACATTCTTGTAAATCTTTTCTGAACCCTTTCAAGTTTCACAACATCTTTCTGAGAGCAGGGACACCAGAATTGAATGCAGTATTTCAAAAGTGGCTTGTACAGCCACAACATGACCTCCCAACTCCTGTACTGAATGCACTGACCAATAAAGATAAGCATATCAAGTGCTTGCTTCACTATCCTATCTACCTGCGCCTTCACTTTCAAGGAACTATGAACCTGCACCCCAAAGTCTCTTTGTTTGACAACATTCCGCATCAGTCCCGCCCTGATTTGCCTTAGCAAACTGCAACACCTCACATTTACTTAAATTAAACTCCATCTACTACTCCTCTGCCCACTGGCCCATCTGTTGTATTCTGAAATATCATTTTTTGCTGTGCATTACACCTCTGATTTTGGTGTCATCTGTCAACTTGCTAAGCATACCTCCTATATTCACATTCATATCACTTATATAAATGACAAAAAGATGGGGGTTACGTGTCAGGCCAGAAATTGTGGAGTAAAGCCCATAAGTAGATTCCTCATGATCTCCGTTCTATGTATGTTCCTATGGTGACCCTTCATCGTGGTCTGGCATTACAGTGGATGCACCTGATTTCTAATACACGTCAGGGCACTGTTCAGATTCAACCACACTGGTTGAGGACTAGAATCACATAGAGGTCCAGACAGGGTAATCATGTCAGGTCATCTTCCTTTTAGAGAACTTCAGTGTTTTAAACAATTCAATATTTTCACTGTGATTTTTATTGAGACCAGTTTTATTCTCTTCTTTAGATATTTTTCTAAACAACAGTTTAAAAATCTGACTTTAATTGAGTCAGAATTAAACTTGCATCATCGGGATTCTTGGACCTGGTCAGTTAATGTTACCACTGCACTATAATATCCTTCCATTTGTGTTCTTGCATGTTGAGTGTGAATAGACAATTGAACTGTAGTGCAGTATTGAAGCCAAGCCAAATTCTGTCTCCATTCAATATTTAAATCCATGTCTCTGTATTGAGTATTGCTGAAGAGCTATCAGAAATTTTTAAGGTTGTTTCACATTCCGCCAGGCAGAACAACTTTAATTGCAGCTCAGCTACTAAAAATAGGCCCATGTACTTGGGGGTTTCTATGGTTCAGTTGCTTGCTAATTGGTACTCTGTAATAAGATGATGCATGACTAATGGGTTGGTTTCTATGTTGCCATTGTTACCAAACCACATCATTCATTAGGGCAAGTGACCCCAATGTGTCACTGCACTGAAAGACCTTCTGAAACCTTACCTTTTGCCAATATGATTTTCATCTCCAATGAAACTCAAAGCTGAGTAGAGTTCACAAGAAATCCCAAGCAAAAACCCACCCAAGGCCTACTGTAAAAGATTGAAAACGGCAAGAACTGTGGATGCTGTAAATCGAAAACCAGAAATTGCTGGCAAAGCTCAACAGGTCTGGCAGGATCTATGGAGCGAAATCAGAGTTAACATTTAGGGTCAAGTTCTGAGGAAGGAATTCTGATTTCTTTCCATAAATCCTGCCAGATCTGTTGAACTTTTCCAGCAATTTCTGCTTTGATTCAAGTGTGAAAGATTCCTGGCTTTGATGTCCACAAATCATTAAAGACATCTGCACAAACCTTACACAAGTGTAGACTTTTAAAAAAAAAAAAAAAATTCTAGTGTGTGCCTGTGGTCACCCAGAGCAGACTCTGCAGTATAAAATGAATCAAAGCCTGATTCACAAATAAGGAAGCAGTCCACTGTCACTGCTGCAATTATCCAGTTTAACCACTGAGCTGGGGGATTATACTAGTTGCTGTACATTTTATATCGGGCAGAAGCAAGGAAACAAGACCACTCTGCACTTGCAAACATAAAGTCCCTGCAGTGACAGACAAATACCCCATATTTTGGCTCTAAGTTACAAGTATGATTAAAGTGATGAAATCTGAAATTAGAAAGATATTGTGTCAAATACAAAATCCTTTAATAAAGGAAACAAAGTTCTGAATTACATTTTCTTTTGATAGTTAGAAAATAGAATGTTCATTGTTTAATTTTGAAATTGGTGGACAAAAGTTTTGTTGGGAAAAGTGTAGAGTTTTATGTCTTCAGTTGATTTGTATTTTAAAAATGTTTTTAATGGTTCTTTGTAATGTTTCATCATTGTTCAAAGACATATGGTTGTCTCTCCTCAACCTCATTGATTTATAACAGAGTACACAAGTTGTATTGAGTTCAAAGGGTTTATTGAAACTATTGGTTAAATCTGCCTGTGTTAGACTGATTGCTCATTCTTGCTTCATTTATGTTTCAAGTTCAAGATGTAGTGAAATTTAGGATCATGTTTATTTAGCCATATTTTCTTTTCATATTCCTGTACAACATACAATCCAGGCATTATTTGTCAGTGATAGTGATCTCATTGAGCAGCTGAATAGACCAGGAGGTATCACTGGACGTTGGGTCTCCCAGTTAATTATTAAAATTTTTTATTCATTCTTGGGATCTGGATGTCAGTGGTTAGGCCAGCATTTATTGCCCATTCCTAATTGCCTGGAGGTAGTAGTAAGAGGGAACTACATTGGTGTAGGCCAGACCCACATATAGACATCTGTTTCCTTCCCTAAAGGATGTTAGTGAACCAGGTGGTTTTATTTTCCTTAGCCCCGATTGCATTTGACATGGTGGTGATGAACTGCCTTCCTGAACTGCTGTAGACCATTTGCTGAAGGTACACAATGCCATTAGGGTCGGAGTTACAGGATTTTGGCCCAGTGACACTGAAGAAACAGGGATATACTTCCAAGTCAGGCTGTTGAATAGCTTGGAGGGGAACTTACAGTTGGTAGTGTTCCCAAGCATCTACTCCCTTATTTAGATGGTAGTGATCATGAGTTTGGAAGGGACCCCTTAAGAAACCTTATCTTCTGGATAAGAATCGGTGGTGGAGGGAGTGGATATTTGTGGATGTGGTACCAATCAAGCAGACTGCTTTGTCTTGGATAGTGTCAAGCTTCTTGGGTATTTGGGGCATTGCACTCATCCAGGCGAGTTTTTGTGAGACTCCTGATCATCTTATGGGCAGGATTTGGGGAAATCAATAGGTAAATAACTTGTTGCAGGATATCTAGTCACTGACATGCACTTGTAGCCACTGTCTTTATATGGCTAGACCAGTCAATTGTTGATCAATGATAACTCCCAGGATGTTGGTAGTGGAGGATTTGGTGATGGCGATGCCATCGAATGTCAAAGGGCAATGGTTAGATTCTGTCTTTTTGCAGACGGTCAATACTTAGCACTTGCTAGCCAGAACCTTGATCTTGCCCAGGTCTTGCTGCATTCAGGAAAGGACTGTTTAAGAAGACAGGCAGGAGGCTGGAAGAACACCGCAAGCCTGGCAGCATCAGGAGGTGCAGAAGTTGCTGTTTTGGCTGTAACCTTTCTTCAGGACCCGAAGCAGCATTGTTCAATCTTCAATAAGCATTCCCATTTCTGAACTTATGATGGAGGGGAGGTCACTGCAGATGCAGCTGAAGATGGTTGGGCCTAAGAAACGTCCCTGAGAAACTCCTGCAGAGATGTCCTGGAGCTGAGATGACTGACCTCCAACAACCACAGCCATCTTTTCTGCTAGGTACGATTCTCATTGATTCCAGTTTTGCTCAGGCTTCTTGATGCCATTCTCAGACAAATGCAGGTGAGAATCACTCTTACCTCACCTCTGGAATTCAGCTGTTTCATCCATGTTTTGAGCTAAGGCTCAATGAGATTAGGAGTTGAGTGATCCTGGTGGAACCCAAACTGAACATCAGCGAGCAACTTATTGCTGAACCAGTTGCTGCTTGATAGCACTGTTAATGATGCTTTCTATCACTTTATGGTTGAGTAGACACCAATGGGGCAGTAATTGGCAAGGTTGAGTTTGTTCTACTCTTTACCGAATCAAGCACACCACAGTAATTTTCCACATTGTTGAGTAGATGCCAATGTTGGAAGTGTTTTGCGAGGCGTGCAACAAATGATGGAGCACAAGTCTTCAGTACTATTAATGGAATGTTGTCAGGACCCATAGCTTTGGCAGCATCTGATGCCTCCAGGCATTTATTGATATCACATGGAGTGAATCGAATTAGTTGAAAACTGACATCTGTGATACTAGGTACCTCTAGAAGTGATAAGTACACAATGCAATGAACCGCAGATACTCAAAGCTCTCAATAAGTAAGAACTTTCTTGGCATCCTATCAAAAAATAGTCAACAACTCTCTACTGCAGAAGATAGGGGGAGGCAATGGCCTAGTGGCATTATCATTAGATTATTAATCCAGAAACCCCAGTAATGACCTGAGGATCCTGGTTCACATCCCACCATGGCCAATAGTGCAATTTGGATTCCATTTAAAAATCTGGAATTAAGAATCTAATGCCCATGAAACCAACGTTGATTGACAGAAAAACCCATCTTGTTCACAAATGTGCTTTAGAGAAGGAAACAGCCACCTTTACTTGGTCTGGCCTACTATTGAATTTTCAGCCCTGCAGCAATGTGGTGGGCAATAAATGCTGGCCTAGCCAGTGACCTCTACACTTCATGAATGAATTTAAGAAAAAAAGACTCCCTGGATGATGGTTGGTAAACTGGACAAACACTGGTTGTTTTATGTTCAGCAATTCCTCTGCCCTTTCTGCAAATCCTGGGGTATATCGTGGGTAACCTGGCCTGCTTAAATAGGTTTCCACTCTATTCCGTCACACTCTCTCTTTTTTCCATGATGATAACTGTGCAGATGGAACCAAATGCTTTTGGTTATTTATTATAGTCTGATTCCATTAAGTGCACATTTTATTTTGTTTGTTCTGTTCGTTTAATTCCCCCTTTGTCCTTCATGTTTGATAGGAAAGCTTCCAGCAGCAGCACAATGGAAAGAGAGGGAAAGGTATGCCTGATTTCTTATGAGTCAAACCTGTTCCTCATTATCTAAAAGCATTCTCACTAAATTTGTAATAAATACTCCTGGTCACTCTACCTTCTGACTAAGTTTGGTGGTGTTGATGTGCAGGCCTCCTTCATAATCGCGAATAAAAGTCGCATTGTGGTGTCAAAAGTATGCCTTTCTTGGGGGGTGGGTCTCGCCTGTGTCTGAAATGTCATCAGTTAAACTATATAAGTGCTAGACCATGGCACTTCACACTACCTCCAATGGAGATCTTCCTATTGCAGTCATGTCCTCTAAGCCCACATGTTATATTAGATGAGATTTGCTACAGTGTGGAAACAGGCTCTTCTGGCCCAACGAATCCATACCGACCCTCCAAAGAGTATCCCACCCAGCCCCATTTCCCTCTGACGAATGCACCTAACACTATGGGCAATTTAGCATGGCCAATTCACCTGACCTGCACATCTTTGGATTGTGGGAGGAAACCGGAGCACCCGGAGGAAATCCACACAGACACAGGGAGAATGTGCAAAATCCACACAGACAGTCGTCCGATGCTGGGATAGAACCCGGATCCCTAGTGCTGTGAGGCAGCAGTGCTAACCACTAAGCCACCGTGCTGCCCTAATGTCACCCTATATCACCCAATGGGTCAATTTTCATGTTAAGTGAATTTGTGTTGAATGAGTTAAAATGTCACACAATGCGCAGAAACCCATTTGTTCAAGACCCACTTGTAGATTTCAGTACAATGTTTTAGGCTGACACTTCAGTGCATTGTGCTGCACTACCTCAGTAATCAGATGTACTGACTTGTGAGTAAAACTGAGGCTTCGCTTGTCCTGTCGGGTACCTGAAAGGTCTTGGGAACAATTTCAAAGTATAGCAGGATAATTCCCCCAGCTTCCTGGCTACTCTGTCTCTGTCTCTGTCTCTGTCTCTGTCTCTGTCTCTGTCTCTCTCTCTCTCTCTCTCACATCAGCCCAGCTGATACTGTCACTATCACATTGCTATTGAAAGCTTGCTATGCGCAAACTAACCTGCTCCATTTCCCACATTTCAATATTAACTATAATGTCATTGGCTGTGCATGCTCTAGCTAATCCTGTGATTGTGAAAAGAGCGATATAAATGCAAGCCTTTCTTCCTTAAACCATGGGAGCATTTACCCCAACCTAGATTACAGTGGAGTGAGATAGTCATAGGAAACAATCCAACTAGTCTGTGCTGAACATATTCCCAAACTAAACTATTCCTGACTACCTACTCCTGGCCCATATCCTTCCAATCCCTTCCTATTCATGTACTTATTAAATGTCTTCTAAATGATGTAACTGTGCCCATATCCACCCCTTCCTCAGGAAGTTTATCCCACGTACAAATCACTGTGTGTTTTTTAAAAAAAAAATGCCCTCACTTTTTTTTTTACAATCCCTCTCCTCTCACTTTAAAAATACATCCAATGGTCTTGAAATCCCCATCTTAGGGAAAAGGTACCTACCATGAACCCTAGCTGTACCTGTCATGATTTACAAATCTCTATCAGGTCACCTTGCAAACTCCTAGGCTCCAGTGAAAATTGTCCTAACGTGTCCAGCCTTTGTTTATAACTGAAAGCTTCCATACTCTGCAATATCCTGGTAAATCTCTTCTGAACCAGCTTCAGCTTAATAATATCCTTCCCAAAACTGGGTGACCAGAACTGGGCATAATATTCCAGAAGCGATCTCACCACTACCCGGTACAACCTCAACATGACTTCCCAACCTCTATACTCAAAGGGCTGAGCATTGAAGGCAAGCCTGCTAAATGCCTTTTTTACCACCCTATCTACATGTGGCACAAACTTCAAGGAATTATGTACTTGAACTCCGAGGTGTCTCTGCTCAATAACACTATCCAAGTGTCGAACATTAATTGAAATTGAAGGAAGGAACTTTGCTGTAGAAGACCTCTCTGCGTTTCCCAGTGACAATTAGTGTGCATTCCAGTGACATATGGGCCAAACCCAGTTTGTGTGCGTGGGCTCTGCTACCAACAACACAAACTAATTTTGAGGTGTGATGCTGGTTGAAAGAGAAGCATTTAAATGATAAAATGTTTCAGTTATGCAGATACAGAGAAACTATTTCCTGTGCTGGGGGCATTCTGAATGACAAGGCACAATCTTAAGAATGGAGTTCAGTCATTCAGAAATAAAAGCAGAAAGCACACTTGGATGCAGTTGCTAATAAGAATCTCCAACTGTGGCTGTTGGATCAATGGAAAATTTCAAAATAGAGATTAATAGATGATTTCTTGGTAAGAATATCAAGGGATACGAAGAGAACAAAATTGAGTTACAGTTTATCTGTGACCTAAATGATTAATTGCTGGACCAGATCTCAGGAGCTGTTCTTGTCTCAGTGCCTCTGTGTCGAAATATGGGCCCGAATGCTACAAGGGCTTCTTGCTCTTTTTAAAATAGTGAACTTGAATCTTTAACAGGCAGTTCTGACCACAGGACATAGGGGAAAAAGTGATGACTGCACATGCTGGAGATCAGAGTTGATGGAGGGCTTATGTCAGAAACATTGACTCTCCTGTTCCTTGGATGCTGCCTGACCTGCTGTGCTTTCCCAGCACCACACTCTTGACTGCAGGGACAGGCCAAGTTATAGAGTCGTTGGGACCTCTTGTGCATAGTTGTTTTGGATTTATAGCAAGATCGCAATTGTACCTTTTGTTATAGGGTATCAAACATTCTCACCAATTCATTGTAATGTCACATACATTCCTTTGGTCATGATGACAACATGTTACAACACACTTTTGTTTGTGACCAACAATTCTGTATTTTGACAGTTGCTTCTGTAAAAGACATTTCTCTTGATCACACTCCTTTACTGTGTCCATTTTTACATTGAAGACCCCTTAGACTTTACAACCAATGGAAATATATTTCCTTATTACTTCCCAAAAGTCTTGCTAATTCAAAAAGCCTCTGAGTCTGCTGTGCCTTCATTTTCTCCTTGAAAATAATCCCAGTAATTTGCATCTTTTCTCATAATTGCCAATTACTGTTCTTGATAACTTATAATTCTGATTAAATCTATTTGTTCCCTGAAGTTTGATATCTTTCGAAAATGGGATACCTATCTGTAGTGTAACCATTGTCTATTGCAAGTTTTATCATTATCCTTTCGTAAAATACTCAGCACTTCTATTTATAAAACTCTGATATTTTTGATCATTCCATAGTCTAATCTATCTGCACTTTGTCACCTGGGGAAGCTGCGTGGTGGAATCCCATGGAAAATACCTCTTTTGACCATCAGTAGCTTTCCACTGATTATACCTATGTGTACGTTTGTGAGAAACAACTTGAATTTATAGAGCAGCTTCCATTATGTCTGCACAGCAGTTTACTGCCAATGAAGTATCTTTTGAAATGTAAACACTGTTTTAAAGCGGGGTGGAAGAAGGGGGAATGGGCCAGCCAAACTGCATGGAGCAAAGCTCACAAAAGCAGACATGAGGTTCATGTGCAAGTTGGCCATTTTAATGATGCTGGCTAGCCAGGATATTGGTACAACTCTCCTCTAAATTGCACCACAGGATGTTTTAATGAGGACAAATGTGACATCACTTTCTCATCTGAAGGGTGGTTCCATGCCCCTACAAGTACCAGCCAAGATTCTGTTGTCAAGGCTTATAATGTGACTTGAACACGCAACCTACCGAATCCCCTGGGGCAATACTCTAGTGGCATCAAAGACTGATAAAACGCAATGTGAGAGTGAATGCGAGAGTGAATTCAGGATGATCTGTAAACCAGAGACAATAGTGTCAATGGGAATAGAAGGCTGCTGGAGCAGTTACTCACTGGTTTGACCCAGTAGGAACCTGCCACTCATTTCCATGGGGAATCAGACTGGTCAGATTCTCTTAATGGCAGGAGACCATCTCCAACAACTTGAATTTATAGAGCAGCTTCCATTATGTCTGCACAGCGGTTTACTGCCAATGAAGTATCTTTTGAAATGTAAACACTGTTTTAAAGCGGGATGGAAGAAGGGGGAATGGGCCATCCAAACTGCATGGAGCAAAGCTCACAAAAGCAGACATGAGGTTCATGTGCAAGTGTGATTTTTAACTTTGTACACCCCAGTCCAACACCGGCATCTCCAAATCATGACTACTATCGACACCACTAACCGCCGGCTTAAAGTGGAGAGGATCTCCAAGAAGATCGCACATATCGACACAGACATCAAGTTTCTACAGGAATGCAGGCAAGCAGGAAAGATCCCGAAAGGATTACGGATCACGGATCACGAACCCACTTAGGTCGACCTACAACACAGACTACGCAGAGAGACTTTGCCATCGCACCTCTCGTAAACTTCTCAATCATCTCGTGCACCAACTCTACAGCAGGCGCCACAACCTGGAAATTCAGATGGAGTCCACACTCTCAGCCTGCACACAGGATACATCAGTACAATTACGTGACATTGCCAAACAGACAAGGCGACAAGACTACACCACGTACATGCACGCCAAGAACAAAAAACTGGAGAAGCTTGGCATTCTCACCAGTAATAGCAAAGCCCGCCCTGGAACCACAGTAGACAACATTATCACTGCGGGGAAGTCTATTGTCAACTTATCGGACCACACTCTTCAACCGGAAGAGATTGAAGTCCTGAGTAGGGGTCTCAACTTCTGCCCCACCACCAAAATTGACCCGTTGGTTCTGGCAGCAGACACAGGAGTTCATCAAATGAATGAGACTCCGGGAATTCTTTCAAGGTGCCGGCAGTGATCCCACTGATGAACTAGAACAGTCAGCACAGGGATCTGTAGAGGAGCGACCAAAGAAGGTGTCAACATGGACCCCACCGGAGGGCCGCTGCCCTGGGCTTCACATGTATGCTCAAGCTGTCAGGAAATATATAAATGTCAGATTCATCAGCCATACCCACAAGGTAGAGCAAAACATCACCCGTTCACAACGCAATGCCATCCAGGCCTCAAAACCAATGACAACATTTGTCATCAAACCAGCAGATAAAGGAGGAGCCATTGTCATTCAGAATAGAACAGATTACTGCAAGGAAGTGTACCGACAACTGAACAACCAGGAACACTACAGGCAACTACCAGCTGATCCGACCAAAGAACACACCCGAGAGTTAAACACACTGATCAGAACTTTGAATCCAGTCCTTCAGAGTTCCCTACGCGTCCTCATCCCATATACTTCTTGTGTAGGCGACTTCTACTGCCTTCCAAAGGTACACAAAGCCAACACACCGGGACGTCCCATCGTGTCGGGCAATGGGACCCTATGTGAGAATCTCTCTGGCTATGTGGAAGGCATCTTGAAACCTATTGTACAGGGGATCTCCAGCTTCTGTCGCGACACTACGGATTTCTTACAGAAACTCAGCACCCATGGACCAGTCGAACCTGGAACATTCCTCGTCACAATGGACGTTTCCGCACTCTACACCAGCATCCCCCATAAGGATGGAATCGTGGCAACAGCCTCAGTACTCAACGCCAACAACTGCCAGTCTCCAAACACCATCCTACAACTCATCCGCTTTATCCTCGATCACAACGTCTTCACCTTTGACAACCAATTCTTCATCCAGACACACAGAACAGCCATGGGGACTAAATTTGCACCCCAATATGCCAACATTTTAATGCACAAGTTCGAACAAGACTTCTTCTCTATGCAGGATCTCCAACCAACATTGTACACCAGGTACATTGATGACATTTTCTTCCTCTGGACCCATGGCGAGGAGTCACTGATAAAACTACACAGTGACATCAACCATCAAACTCACTATGGACTACTCTCGACTGTCTGTCTCATTCTTGGACACGTGCATCTCCATCAAGGACAGACACTTCAGCACCACACTCTACCGCAAACCCACAGACAACCTCACAATGCTACATTTCTCCAGCTTCCACCCAAAACATATTAAAACAGCCATTCCCTATGGACAAGCCCTACGCATACACCGGGTCTGTTCAGATGAGGAGGAACGTGACGGCACCTGGAAGTACTCAAGGATGCCCTCACAAGAATGGGGTACGATGCTCAACTCATCGACCGCCAGTTCCGACGTGCCACAGCAAGGAACCATAAATGACCTCCTCAGGAGACAGACACGGGCTGCAACTGACAGGGTACCCTTCGTTGTACAGTACTTCCCAGGAGCTGAAAAATTACGCCATGTTTTTCGTGACCTGCAACACATTATCAATGAGGATGAGCACCTCACCAAGACCTTCCCCACACCTCCACTACTTGCCTTTTAAACAACCGCCAAACCGCAAACGTTGTCTATCTTATATGTTGCAGGCAAGGATGCCCGGAGGCATGATAGTGGGGAAACCGAGCAAAGGTTACGACAACGGATGAATGGGCACTGCACAACAATCAACAGACAGGAGGGTTCTCTCCCAGTTGGGGAACACTTCAGTGGTCCAGGACATTCAGCCTCGGACCTTCAGGTGACCATCCTCTAAGGTGGACTTCGGGACAGGCAGCAGAGGAAAGTGGCCGAGCAGAGGCTGATAGCTAAGTTCAGTACCCATAGGGAGGGCCTCAACCGGGACCTTGGGTTCATGTCACATTACAGGTGACCACCATTGCATGATACACGCGCACACACACACAGATATTCCTATACACACACACACACACACACACACACACACACACACACACACACAGATACACACAGACACCCACACACACCCTTATCGACACACACACTGTCACACTCACACATGCATCCCCTCACAGACTTAAGACACTCTGCATTCCCCACACACACACACACACAAACACCCACATGCACACATATATTTTGTGGGGTGAATTTGTACTTGCAGAGTTACATTGCACTTTGCTCAAAAACTGCATACATTCATGTAGAACTCTGAGCTCAAAAACCGCATGAATTTATGTAAAACTCCGTTATCTCACTCTTTAGCTTAGAATCAATCTAAACATCATGGCATAGACAGAGAACACAGGGGGCTATCACCTTCAACATACTGTCTAGCTATCACCATTGTTAACAGCTAACCCGAGAATGCAACTTTAAAAAAAGGTTTTGTGATTTACACATGAAAGAAGTGAAACTAACAGATGAAAGGCTTAACAGACAATCAATTCTTCAATGTATAATTTCAGTTACATCACACTGCAAATTTTTGCTATAAATTCTGTGTTATGATCGAACCCTCCACTATCACCTGATGAAGGAGCGTTGCTCCGAAAGCTAGTGTGCTTCCAATTAAACCTGTTGGACTATAACCTGGTGTTGTGTGATTTTTAACTATCTCCAACAACATTAGTGAATCGGATGGGGTTCTACACCAATTAAAGCTTCATCATCACCATCACAGGGACGAGCTTTCAATTCCAGACTTATTTATTGACCTTCAATTCCAGGAGCTACCAGAGTGGGGTTTGCGTCTATATTCCGAGGATATTAGCGTGGGCCTCTGGGATTGGGAGCAGCTGCTGCTAAGGTGCACTGGGGACGATCACCATCTACTGAAATTAAATGGGGATTATCAGACCTTCTGACTGCCTCAAATATGCAAATATAATCTTGCTGGATAGAGTTAAACTCTGATGTTTGTTTGTTTCTCCATATGCTACTGTACAGAACTGAACTGCTTTAGTCACTATATATATGTTAATTTTATGAATGAAGTACATTTTTGAAATAACAAAATAAAAGCATGAGCCTTTTGATTGCTCGTCTAATGATAAGCGATAGTTAATAATGATCCGAGACTTTTTTTTTGTCAAAACATTTTGTTAGTTTAATTGAAAAGAGAAAAGCACACCACCAGTAGTTGAAGCTGTATGAAGAGCTTTGTTGTAACTTTCTTTTCTGAAAGGTTGCCATGATCCATACAGCAGGAAATTGTTATGGTTTTATTTCTATGTCACTACTCTGCTGCAGTTAGTCTGCTGTGTGTGTGCATGTATAGGCCTGTGGGCACATGTGGGTGTGTAGTATTAAAAGCTGTTTCAACTCCAATACAGTTTTTAGATGTTTGAGATGCCATGGTGTCAGTCATCTCTGTCGGCAGGAAGTACAGGGAGAGATAGACTGTCCCTTTAAGACATATAATTTTAATCTCTAACCACAAAATCGAATCCTTTTTGAAAGCACTTAAGCAGGCGTCTGCTGAAGCCTTTGTCATTGCTCCTCCTACTTCTTGCAAAAATCATGTTCTCCTGAAGTTTTGGTTCCCTCATTTTCAATTGCATTTTTTTCATGAACTGGAGGGCATGTCTTGATTTTGTTAGTTTCTGAAATATGGTTTTATATGATTTATTGGAGTTAGTAAGCTTTTATTTTTCAATATCTTCCCTACTTTTTGAAGAGTATTGAAAATGCTGACTGATGTCAAATAATCAGAATCAGAATCCCTACAGTGTGGAAACAGGCCCTTCGGCCCAACAAGTCTACACCGACCCTCTGAGGCGCAACCCACCCAGGCCCATTCCCCTACCCTATATTTACCCCTGACTGATGCACCTAATCTACATCTGAACACTATGGGCAATTCATCTAACCTGCATGTCTTTGGACTGTGGGAGTAAACTGGAGCACCTGGAGAAAACCCATGCAGGTACTGGGAGAATGTGCAAACTCCACACAGACAGTCGCCCGAGGCTGGAATCGAACCCAGGTCCCTGGCGCTGTGAGGCAGAAGTGCTAACCACTGAGCTACCAGATGATGTAATGCACAGAGGAGTAGGGGGCTTAGATAGTTGGGGGGGGGGGGGGGGAACTAGGGATAGATTGTGGAGTCCAGTGCCTCAGTGACTTGGCATTTATACTTTGTGCCCTCCAAAAAAAAAATTTCTTCTTGTAAGGTCTCTTAACCTCTGAAGTCTTTAGTTCTTTCTCGTGGCTTTAACTCCATACTTTTGGTCTCTAGTGTACTTGAACACTTTTCAGCATCTTAGGAGTGTTTAGAATTGTAGTCATCACTTTAACGTGGGAAATGCAATAGTCAATTTGCACACAGTGAGTTCCTGCAAACAACAATGAGAGAAAGACTGAATAATTTGCATTAAGGTTGTTGATTGAAGTATAAATATTGGCCAGCACACAGAGGATAACTCTCCTCTGCTTCTTCAAAATTATGTCAGATTACAGATTACATTACAGTGTAGAAACAGGCCCTTCGGCCCAACAAGTCCACACCGACCCGCCGAAGCGAAACCCACCCATACCCCTACATTTACCCCTTACCTAACACTACGGGCAATTTAGCATGGCCAATTCACCTGACCCTGCACATCTTTTGGATGTGGGAGGAAACCGGAGCACCCGGAGGAAACCCACGCAGACACGGGGAGAACGTGCAAACTCCACACAGTCAGTCGCCTGAGGCGGGAATTGAACCCGGGTCTACAAGCGCTGTGAGGCAGCAGTGCTAACCACTGTGCCACTGTGCCGCCTAAAGTTTCAATGTCATTGAAACTTTAACTAGAGAGGATAGATGGGGCTTCAGTATAATGTCATGTCAGGAGAGTTCCTTCCAATTTCCTCACTGGCTGCACAGACCTCCAAGATCCGTACACTGGAAGTCAGTGCTGCAATCTGCATGCTAATGCCAACTGCTGTGTGTGAAGGGAGCATTGACCTTCAGGATTTCCAACAATGTTGCACTCCCTCAGCACTACACTGGAAAACCAAATTGGATTATGGGCTCAAGTCTCTGGAACACTGAGTGAGTGATTGCACATACACTGGCTTATGGTAATGGTCTTTGTTGCTGATCAAGTGGGGAATATCTGGTGAAAATATAAAGTTCTGAAAGCAGTGCAGAGTGCCGCTTGATGCATTTTACTCTGTATCTGTACTTTGTTCTGCAGGTCTCATGGCTCACAAGTTGTCCGTCCACGATTACCAGCTGCTGCTGAACAAAGGCTGGGTCAGGTGAGTGACTGTTGGTGAATTGAAATCCACAACATTTAAAACCCCGAACCTGATGCAGAGCAAGTTTTCTTTGAAGTCAGTCATGGGGTGAGGGCATTGCTGACTGGATTTGCATTTATTGCCTGTTAAGAGGACAGTTAAGAGTCTGGCGTTGCATGTCGTCCAGTCTAGGTGAGGATGGCAGTTTCCTTCCCTAAAGGACACTCGTGAACCAGATGGGGTTTTTATTCAACAATTGATCATTGTTTCATGGTCATCATTAAACTCTTAGTTCCACATTTTTGTAATTGAATTCAAATTCCATCGTTTGCCATGATGGGATTTGAACTTGGGTCCTCAGAACATTACCTGGGTCACTGGATCAACAATCCAGTGATAATATCTCTTGGCCATTGCCTTCCCTATTAAATTAAAGTTACTTAAAGTTGATGTTTCCTAAAACAATGTCTATCTTTATTCTTTCTGATAATCCCACATACTGTCTGGATGGTTCAGTGAGAAGCACAATGTCCTGTACAGCACTGAACAATTAAGAGCTGCAGAAGTCTCCTAGTTAATACTCTGTCTATACTCAGCTTGGCGAGCTTGGTTGAGATGATGCAGGTAATATCAGTGATCTTGGCAGGATTCCTGCTCTCAAATGAGTAACCTAGCAACCCCTGTGATCCCTTATGATCCAGTACACTGCTAATCTGTATTTACCTTTCTGTCTGTTGACTGTGAATGTTTGGACCAAGCTAATTTGGTTTCTCACCTAATGTAAAAGATTCAAGGGTCAACACACTGTGTCCGAGCGTGACTAGCATTTGTTGGAGGTGAAATACTCTCTGAGCACCTACAGTCATGATCAACATGACTCATTGAGTAGAACAGATTGTAATTGCATTTGTGTTGCAGTTTAGGGAATTATTTAAGTGTCTTTAAGGATTTTAAAGAATCTGATTAATCAAGCAGAAAGAAACTGTTTTGAATGGAATCCATTAAAAGTAGGGAATTTTAAGGTTATTAAAATGAGAGCTTAGATACTTGGTGATGTTATGAAACATTTCTTCTCACAGTGGTGTAATCTGGAACTTTTTCCCACTTTTAAAACAAATCTCTTATGTTAACTGGAAGTATCGAACTGGGACTTGTACTGTATTAGGGAAGGTTGTTAAGGGACCTGGAACCAAGGCAAGGTAAATGGATATATGAATAGGATCATATTAAGTGGTAGGACAGGCTCGAGGAGTTGAAAAGATTTTCCATTCCCTCTCACACCCAGTGTCGTGCAAGAACTTCAGACCCTGGAACAATCTTATTGTGATGTTACAGAGCTGCACATCACATAAATAGCAGAGTGTGGGCAGACTTAGAGTAGACAGGAACACACAAAGTTATTCAGGACTAGAAAGGTGGAGAGCATTCCTGGAAATGAACACCAAAAGATAGATTAGTTCTTTGCTTATGTAATTATAAGCTCAGTCTGGTGTATCTATGATTTACCAGCTACAGTAGTATTCAGTGTTAATGCATAGTAAAAAGTAA
Source organism: Chiloscyllium plagiosum (assembly GCF_037043375.1). NCBI lineage: Eukaryota > Metazoa > Chordata > Chondrichthyes > Orectolobiformes > Hemiscylliidae > Chiloscyllium > Chiloscyllium plagiosum. Next base: position 33,862,152 of record NW_028270167.1, on the reverse strand, counting down.
CTTTGAAGTAACTTCGCACAAACTTTGAAGTAACTTTTGAAGTCTAAACCTCAAGACTTCCTCCTCATCCAGTCTATCTTTGCACCAAGCTGTGCTGTTTCAAACCACTCAACAAAATGCCCCTATTCCTATATTCTTGGTTCCTCATGGGATGAACTGTTACTGGACAAAGAGCTAATCTCTGAAATGAGGAAGAAGTCTCCCTCTCAAATATCTCTAGGCTTTCTTAGGGTTATTGACTGATGACAGACTGGGACAAATGGTTAAAATATTTTTAGAAATAAAATTATTATGGGCAAACAAATTTCTGTCAATTAACTGGTGTCCTTTGTGGGTTAGAATTATGTGCTGTTCCTGATCTCCAACTTCCTGTCCTAAGTCTCTCAGAATCTTTGATATAGAAAAACAAGACCATATATTTAGTAGAGGATGAATCCTGCAACTCTGGCACCTCACGGTAAAATATGCAGCACCAGACTTTGGGTACACGGTAGTGTTCACTGTTGAGGCTAATTGTTGTCAGACTGTCTTCCTAGTATTTGAGCATTTGAAAGTCAGTTGGAGTAGGGATTTGCACTTTGGGTCTGATTGAATGCTCCCTCTCATGAAACTGTGGCCAGGGATGGAGTCTTGCGAAAGAATCTATGTGGCCTGCTTTAATTCTAGGAAGCTCTGAACATCCACAGCAAACAGTACGGATTGTGGATTCTGTCTGATTTTTCTCAGTGTGCTGCTAAGCTTCATCCAGTTCCATATCATTCTCTCCTCTTTCCACATCCACTTTCGCCCTTTCTCGAACTCTCTGTTGCCAGATATTTCTGTTTCCCTCTCTCTCTGTCTCGCTTGTTCTCTCTGTCTCTCTCCCTCCCTCGCTGTCTCTCTTCTCCCCCACCTCTCTGTCTCTCTCTCTCTCTCTCTCTCTCTTCCCCCCTGCCTCTCCATCCCCCCTCTCTGTCTCTGTCTATGTGTCTTCCCCTTCTCTCTGTTACTCTCTCGCTCTCTTTGTCTCTACATCTCTATTGTTCTCTTTGTCTCTGTGTCTCACTGCTCTGTCTCCCTCTCTGCTGTGTCTCCCTCTTTTGCAAGAAGTGTATAGTGCTTCTTAGATAAATTTTTTAACTTGTTTTACCTTCTACAACCTGACCAGATTTGTTCTACTCTCTGTAAGAGAGTTTTTGATAATAGGTCAGCAACGCTTTTGAAGTCAGAAGCAGACTGTAAATTTTGGAAAGATCAGGCAAAGACCATTTTCCACAGAAACTTGAACATGTTACAATCCAGGTTAACTCATTACAATTGCTGCAGTGTGTTATCTGGATAGGCTGGGAATTTTTTTTCCCTGGAGTGTAGGTTGTCGAGGGGTGATCTTAGAGGTTTATAAATTCATGAGAGTTTTCGATAAGGTAAATAGCAAAGGTCTTTTTCCAAGGATCGGACAGTTCAAATCTAGGGGGCATTGGATTAAGGTGAGATGGGAAGGATTTTAAAAAGGACCTGAGGGGCAACCTTTTCACGCAGAGGGTGGTGTGTGTATGGAATGAACTGTCAGAGGATGTGGTGAAAGCAGGTACAATTACAACAAAAAAAAATCACTGCATTTTACTCAGAGCACTGTTAGTCAGCCAGTACCACAAGAAATCAGGACTGAGAAGTTTCAATCCAATTACAAATCTTGAAATCTACAGCTAATATCGATGCAACATTTAGCAATTCAGAAACTGACCTGTAAATCTTTTTGTTTACACCTTTATCTTTTTGGACTCCCCTTTCATTTTTAGTCTGTGAGTGGTATATTGTATTACTGTACTATACTTGGCAGCACACTGAGAAAAGATAGACAAAATCCACAATCCAGACTGTTTGCTGAGGATGTTCAGAGCTTCCTAGAATTAAAGCAGGACACAGAGATCATTTTGCAAATTGGACCAAATGGCCTGTTTCCACACTGTAGTGATTCTACAATCTATGAACATTTAAAAGGCAATTGAATATGTCCATGAATATTGGTGGCTCAGCGGTTAGCACTGCTTCCTCAGAGCGCCAGGGACCCGGGTTTGATTCCAGTCTGGGGTGGTGAGCACTGCTACCTCCTAGTGCCAGGGACTTGGGTTTGATTCCACCCTCTAGTGACTGTCTATGTGGAGTTTGCACATTCTCCCAGTATCTGCATGGGTTTTCTCCGGGTGCTCCGGTTTCCTCCCACAGTCCAAAGATGTGCAGGTTAGGATGAATTGGTCATGCTAAATTGCCCATAGTGTTCAGGGATGTGTAGGTTAGGTGCATTGGTCAGGGGTAAAATATCGGGTAGGGCGAATGGGTCTGGGTGGGTTACTCTTCAGGGGGTCAGTGTGGACTTGTTGGGCCGAAGGGCCTGTTTCCACACTGTCAGGATTCTATGATCTATGAACATTTAAAAGGCATTTGAATACGTACGTGAGTAGGGAAGGTTTAGAAGGATGTAGGCCAAATGCAGGCAAGTGGGTTTAGTTTATTTCAGGAAACATGGTTGACATGGACTGGTTGGACTGAAGGATCTGTTTCCATGCTGTTTGTCTCTATAGTCAAAAAATGTGGCGCTGGAAAAGCACAGCAGATCAGGCAGCATTTTTGATGAGGGCTTATGTCTGAAACGTTGATTCTCCTGCTCCTAGGATGCTGCCTGACTTGCTGTGCTTTTCCAGCACCACATTCTCCGACTCTGACTCTCCAGTATCTGCAGTCCACACTTTTTCAATGACTCTGTAAGTTGTTAAGACCAGTTCCCGGTGAGATTTCCCAAGTTGTTGTGATGCTAGGCTGGCTACATCAAACTGTTAAGCTCCGGGTGAGGACAGCTGTAATAGATCCCCTTGGTTATTCACACAACACCTCCACTTGGTTTTGAGAATTTTAAAAGGATCCCTTTCCTTTGTGGATATCTTTTTTTTTCTCCCAGATCCATATGAACTCATATCTTAAAAGAAGCCAATCTTATTGAACTTTCATAAATTAATAAATGTGCATATATTCATTATTTAACATGAGAAGCCTTCAGGAATGAGATAACAAGAATCCAGAGAAAGTATATTCCTGTCAGGGTGAAAGGGAAAGCTGGTAGGTATAGGGATTGCTGGATGACTAAAGAAATTGAGGTTCTGGATCAGTGGTGCTGGAAGAGCACAGCAATTCAGGCAGCATCCGAAGACAGGCAAAATCGACGTTTCGGGCAAAAGCCCTTCATCAGGAATAAAGGCAGAGAGCCTGAAGCGTGGAGAGATAAGCTAGAGGAGGGTGGGGGTGGGGAGAGAGTGGCATAGAGTACAATAGGTCAGTACAAATCGCCCAGTGGCTCAACATTTCAACTCCCCCTCCCACTCTGCCGAGGATATGGAGGTGCTGGGCCTCCTCCACCGCCGCTCCCTCACCACCAGACGCCTGGAGGAAGAACGCCTCATCTTCCGCCTGGGAACACTTCAACCCCAGGGCATCAATGTGGATTTCAACAGTTTCCTCATTTCCCCTTCCCCCACCTCATCCTAGCTTCTAACCTCCAGCAACTCGATCCCCTGACCTGACCGGACTTGTCCGACCTGCCCAGCTCCTTTTCCACCTATCCACTCCACCCTCTCCTCCCTGACCTATCACCTTCATCTCCTTCCCCACTGACCTATTGTACTCTATGCCACTCTCTCCCCACCCCCACCCTCCTCTAGCTTATCTCTCCACGCTTCAGGCTCTCTGCCTTTATTCCTGATGAAGGGCTTTTGCCCGAAACGTCGATTTTGCCTGTCTTCGGATGCTGCCTGAATTGCTGTGCTCTTCCAGCACCACTGATCCAGAATCTGGTTTCCAGCATCTGCAGTCATTGTTTTTACCTTAAAGAAATTGAGGGTTTGGTTAAGATAAAGAAGGAAGCATATGTCAGGTACAGACAGGATAGATTCCATATCCTTTTAGTATCTTCCCCATTTTCTGTGGCTCCACACAAAGGCCGGCTTGCTGATCTTTGAGGGGCCCTATTCTCTCCCTAGTTACCCTTTTGCCCTTAATGTATTTGTAAAAACCCTTTGGATTCTCCTTAATTCTATTTGCCAAAGCTATCTCATGTCCCCCTTTTGCCCTCCTGATTTCCTTAAGTATACTCCTACTTCCTTTATACTCTTCTAAGGATTCACTCGATCTATCCTGTCTGTACCTGACATATGCTTCCTTCTTTTTCTTAACCAAACTTTCAATTTCTTTAGTCATCCAACATTCCCTATACCTACCAGCCTTTCCTTTCACCCTGACAGGAATATACTTTCTCTGGATTCTTGTTATCTCATTTCTGAAGGCTTCCCATTTTTCAGACGTCCCTTTACGTGTGAACAACTGCCCCCAATCAGCTTTTGAAAGTTCTTGCCTAATACCGTCAAAATTGACCTTTCTCCAATTTAGAACTTCAACTTTTAGATCCGGCCTATCCTTTTCCATCACTATTTTAAATCTAACGGAATTATGGTCGCTGGCCCCAAAGTGCTCCCCCACTGACACCTCAGTCACCTGCCCTACCTTATTTCCCAAGAGTCGGTCAAGTTTTGCACCTTCTCTCATAGGTACATTCACATACCGAATCAGACATTTTGTTGTACACACGTAAGAAATTCCTCTCCATCTCAACCCTTAACACTATGGCAGTCCCAGTCGATGTTTGGAAAGTTAAAATCCCCTATCATAACCACCCTATTATTCTTACAGATAGCTGAGATCTCCTTACAAGTTTGTTTCTCAATTTCCCTCTGACCTTTAGGGGGTTGCTTGTGCATCTTTTATTTATAGGGGAAAAAGTGTAATGAAAGTTCAGTAGACTCATAGATCCAAGGTAATGATAGCATTCAAACTAATGGAAAATGAAACTGGTCTATTTTATGTCAAGAGATTTGAAAATTGAAAAGTTGTTTTTGCAACCAATGTGAGGGAGCATTAGTAATTCTGTGAGGATGTGAAATGTTCACAGTCTTCTTCATGGAATGTTTCACATCAAGGTGAACTCCAAACCATTCCATAAGTATCAAAAGGGATCTTCATATATTCAGCTACTCAGGCTCAGTCTATGGGATATGACTGTGGAATATTACAGGCAAGGTACAAATAACATTGGGTACACTCTCTCAAGGGCAGCAGTGGATTGAATAGCAAGAGAAGGTCTTATTCTTCTAGAAGAATCTAGAAGGTCTTATTCTTTTGGCGATAACTAACACTGAGAAAAATCTCGGGGATTTTTGTGCAGCTCTGTAATCTGACCAGGAGTGGACAATGGTCAGAAAGTGCTGTCGGCAAAGGTGGTTGAAATGTATTTCAGGCCAGAAGAAATGCTGGACAATAGTCAAAGGCTTTATCGAAGTACGACTACAATGGTTGTACCAAAGTCAATGCAAAACGAAATCCTATGAGGTGATATTTCCAATATTATAAAGTACAGAACAAGACCTCAACGATCAGTGTGGTGACCAGATATTTCAAATGACATTACAGGATTATATTTTGTCTGATGGGCGAAATGCCTACAGAACCAATGGATTCATCAAAATTTTCCAAAAGGTCAGAAACAGAATCTTAGAGCAAAGATGTGTTTAGTCCTATTAACGATGGATTGAGGTAGCAAAACTTTGTTCAGTCACTGCAGTGACCAAAGCGCGGCAAGGACTTTAGTGCCCAGTTTCCTGGAAGAGTCGAATATCAGACAATGTACCTCAATTTGTGAATGAACATTTCAGGAAATACATTTTGGATGCTGATACCAACCAAATGACAAGTTCTCTGCTCTATCTTCAGTGGAGTGGAGAGATGGAAAATGCAGTCAATCTGTGAAATTAATTTTATAAGAATCCAGACTGGGAATTAGCTCTTCTCCATTTATTGAGTAATGGGTCCCCATTGGCAGAACTGTTAAGGGAGACAGGTTTAAAACACATGTACCCGTCTTAGATTGCGATCTAAGGACCATGGTTAATTTCCATCTACTCAGCCAACCACAACCTTCTCCCATTAACTAGTGATTGACAGTAAGTATCACCAATGTCTACATTCTTAGACTAAACATTTGTTCCAGATTGGGATAAGAAAATTCAGACAACTCATAGATGGGAAGAATTTAGTTAATCTGCCCGTTCTCACTGTAGATTTCTTTCTTAACAAAAAAGGGATTTGCTTTGTTTCATTGGCAGTATGGCAGGTTTGTGGTGCAAAGTGATGCAAACAGCATGTCTCCCCTTGCCTAAGGTGGGGTCCCCCTCAGGTTAAACCACCGCTAGTTGTTTCTCACGTGAGAGAGCAGCCCTACGGTCCTGTAAGACTATGGTGACTTTGCCATTTTTAATAACTATAAAATATTATATAATATTAGCTTTATAAATATTAGTACAATATTTAAGATTATGATATTAAATTATTTTCTACTTTGTCTAGGAGTGGAAAGTATCTGTACAAAGCCGCTATGCCTATTACATGTTGTCCTACCTACCCCATGAGGTAAGCACAGATTTAACCATCTGTATCTGTGTTCTCACTCTCCAGCCTTCTACACTACTTTAAGAGATCTTTTTCAGTTGGTCTGAATTTTCAACTCCTCAAATATGAAGCACATCAAGTGAGACAGTGAGAAAGTGAGACAGTTATTTTAACAAGTGGGTCAACCAACTCTCTCCCAGATTGACGGCATGGTGGCTCAGTGGTTAGCACTGCTGCCTCACAGTGCTAGGGATCTGGGTTCAATTCCAGACTTGGGTGACTGTTTGCCTGTGTGGAGTTTGCACATTCTCCCTGAGTCTGCGCAGGTTTCTGCCGGTTGCTCCGGTTTCCTTCCACAATCCAAAGATTTTAAAGTTAGATGGATTAGTCACGCTGAAAAGAAACTTGCCTTATCATGTCCAGGGATGTGCAGGTTAGGTGGGTTAGCTATGGGAAATGCAGGGTGATGGGGTGTGGCTCTGGGATGGGATGCTCAATGGGCTGAATGGCTGCTTTCTACACTGTAAGGATTCTAAGTCAAGGAAGTTAAAGATCACGCAACACCAGGTTATAGTCCAACAGGTTTATTTGGAAATACTAGCTTTCAGAGTGCTGCTCCTTCAGGTAGCATCATTAGACAGAATTTATAGCCAAAGATTACAGTGTCATGCATGCAACTGATATGATATGTTGAACAAACCTAGATTGCTGTTAAGTCTTTCATCTTTTGGAATGGGCTGCAGGTTTCGGTTCATTAATATGTAAATCCCAGAACTTCTTTCCAATCACATTCTCGAGATAACTAAAGGTTTTATAATAAAAAGTGACGTCTCAGCTCAGACAATGCATTAAAGGTGTGAGGTTAGAATCTGTCGGTATCCCAAAGTAGGAATTTATAAAATGTTACTTGGATTGACTGCCTGCAAATTGTGTGCTTTTCAAACAAAATAAAATGAATCTGCAATATCTCTCTCTCTGTCTCTCTCTTTCTCTCTCTCACATACTTGCACACACACAAAAGTCTCTTGGGTGAATTTATATTTGCAGAATTGTAATTGCAGATGCATTCTATTTTGTTCAAAAACATATAATCTGTAGGCAGTCAATCCATGTAACATTTTATAAATTCCTACTTTGGAATTGAGCCAGTCTGATTCAAGATTGGGATACAGACAGACTCTAACCTCGCACCTTTCATGCATTGCCTGAGTTGAAATGTCACCTTTTAAAAATAAAACCTTAAGTTATCTCACGTATTCGATTTGAAAGAAAGTTGTGAGATTTACATATTAATGAACCGAAACATGCAACCCAGTCCAACACCGGTACCTCCACATTAACTCAAGGGTAGTAGAATTAGTGTTCAAAATGTCCTCTTTCCACATTGCTACAGTAAACACTCATGAGTCAATTACCATGTTTATAGCCAATTCCCAATAATGTGTTTCTACTTTTTAATGTGGTTTGTAAATTAGAGAAGTTCCCAAAAAATGTTTTTCGTTTTGTGCAGTTCCTGTGAGTGCCCAGTCTGTTTGAAAACATTGTTACCTTATCCACCCCCCAGCCTCCAATGTCCTCCCCTACTCCCCCTCTCTGCTTCCTGCTGTCTCCCTCTTCAACCACTTCCTGATTCCTGCTTGGCAGAGGGATGGGGAGACAGAGTGAGAAGGGCTACAACTCAGATGGAGGGGAGTAGAGCTGTTTTCAGAAAGAGGCTGTGATGTTGGGAAGGAGGGAAGAGCAAGAGGATCATGGGAAATTGCTGAGTGGCAAACCAGAAGTAAGCAGAAACTGCTCGTTGATAAGAGGCCAATGGCTCCAAGTTATGCGCGAGGATTTTAGTGCAAAATCTACCCACCAGAAACACAATTCACTCTCTATTTGCTTAAAGGTAAGTGATTGTTTAGCATGTCTTTTTAGGAACACAGTAGGAATACTAACTAAAGGATAGGTTTATAGCACAGTAACTACAGAGTAAGGACTCCTGGTACATTGTTCCATTAGCACTTTCACAATAGGCATAGCAATGACTCGATATAGAACAATCCTCTCTCACCATCAAACATTGCAGGGCACGGATAATGGGTAAAGTCCCAGCTGAGTATATATTGAAAATTGTTTTGAGGCAACGATGCGGTCTATTGGATATGTTGAACTAATTCTGTTCTCATTTTAATTCATGCAAATTTTAGAGATTTCCTTTCCCTCCATATCAGCTGATGACTTTTTCCAAGTAATAAACTTTCAAAATGAAATGAATCTCTTCATTTAAATCCCAGAAAGGTAAATTGGTGACACCATCCCTGGCCTTTGGTATCCACAGAGTTGAGATCCCCACTTTTCAGAAGCAGAAAGACTGTCTATTGGTGCAGCGTATATAATGGTTTGCTCATGGGTCCAACTGCATTGTAGACTGAGCAGATACAGCAGCAAGGGAACAGTATTTTATGTGATGGAACCATTTGGTCTTTCTATTATATAGGTAGGTGTGAGTAGAGCTATGGTTTGAAAATTGTGGAGCTGATTCTGCCATGTTGGTGCTTGACCCATTCAATTGCTCCAGGACATTGACCCAAGTCTTCCAATCAGCATCAGAACTGACACTGATCACTGTGCACTTACCCTATCCATTTAAATGTATCAGAGTTCAATGGAACAACATAACAGCCCTCTCAGCATTGCAATCCTCGCAAGAGGATTGAAGCAGAAGCTGTACCTCATTTTTATGACACTAGCTGCCATCATTAAGCTTTAACTGTCCTGAAGTGCCTGCTGAGATTGCCTGTTTGAGCTGGAGACTGATCATCTCCTGATTGAGGTGTTAAGATCTACTGCTGAGCCACGATTAACACACTAGCTTCATCAACAACCCAGACAGTGTCGGAATAAAATATGTTTCCTCTTCCCACCCTCAGGAACAAACTGGGAGTCATCAAGTCATACAGCGCAAAAACAGACCCTTCGGCCCAACCAGTCTGTGCCAACCAGTTTTCTAAACTGAACCAGTCCTGTCTGCCTGCATTTGCCCATATTGCTCTAAACTACTCCTTTCCATGTACCTGTCCAAATGTCTTTTAAATGTGGTAACTGTGCCTGCTCTGTGATTGAATTGAGTGAATGGGTATGGATGGCATGGTAGGTATGACAGTGGGGGTTCCAGGGAGTTGTGGGCTTGGTGAGAATCACAACTGCAGATGGGAAACTGGGGCTCGGGGAGACTGGAGGCAAGGATTCAGCAGACACCGAGGCAAAGTTCAAGGAGGTGGATGAGAACCAAGCTACAAATTTGAGAATGCAGGCTTAAAAGGACAGTGCTCTGTTCCAGTAATATAACTACCCTTGGGACTGCAGACTCATCACTCAAATATTTTTTGATCCAATTTTCAGTCTGATTTGTTATATTTTGACAGTGTGCCTGAATCCATTACTGAGATAAATGGATCAGATAGAGACTCTGTGCACAGTGAACAACAGATCTCCATGAACATATTACTACTTAGTGGCTCAGCCTGACTGATTTTATTTTCCCCTGATTTAATTGTCTTAACTGTTTGTTAATCTTCATAGAATCCCTACAATGTGGAAGCAGGCTATTTGGCCCATTGTTCTACACTGACCCACCAAACAGCTTCCCACCCAGACCCATCCCCCTACCTTATCCCTGTAACCCTGCATTTCCCATGGCTAACCCACCTGATTTGCACATCCCTGGATACCAAGGGCAATTTAGTTTGGCCAATCCACCTAACCTGCACATCTTTGGACTGAGAGAGGAAACCGGAGCACCTGGAGGGGACCTACACAGGCACAGGGAAAATGAACAAACTCCACACAATTGCCTGAGGGTGGAATTGAACCCAGGCCCCTGGCATTATGAGGCAGCAGTGCTCATCACTGAGCCAACATGCTGCCCATGCTACTATTAGGCAAATCCTCTGCTCCCCAGGACCCTTTACATTAGTGAAAAAGATTGAAGAGACTGTTTTGTTTAAACACTGGACTTGCTTCACATTCCTGGAAGTTGGGAAGGTCAGTGGAGTAAGGGCTTGTTACCAGACTGGTTGAAAGTGCTAAACTTGTCAAAACTTTCAGTCAGGCATTTGATAAGGTTCCCCACAGTAGGCTCATTCAGAAAGTTAGGAGGTATGGAATACAGGGAAATTTGGTTGTCTGGATACAGAATTGGCTGGCCCATAGAAGACAGCAAGTGGTTGTGATGGATAATATTCTGCCTGGAGGTCAGTGACCAGTGATGCAAGGACCTGTTCTTGGGCCTCTGCTCTTTGTAGTTTTAATAAATGACTTGGATGAAGAAGTGGAAGGATGGGTTAGTAAGTTTGCTGATGACACAAAGGTCGGTGGTGTTTTAGATTGTGTGGAGGGCTGTTGCAGGGTACAGAGCTGCAACATTGAAGGGATGCAGAGCTGGGCTGAGAAGTGGCAAATGGAGTTCAACCTAGATAAATGCGAAGTGATTCATTTTGGAAGATAGAATTTGAAAGCTGAATGCAGGGTTAAAGGTTCTTGGCAGTGTGGAGGAACAGTGGGATCTTGGGGTCCATGTACATAAATCCCTCAAAGTTGCTAACCAAGTTGATAATGTGAAGAAGGCATATGGTATTTTGGCTTTCATTAACAGGGGGGATCGAGTTTAACAGCAGTGAGATTTTGCTGCAGGTCTACAAAACCCAGGTGAGACCACATTTGGGATACTGTAACCATTTCTGGTCGCCTTATTATAGGAAAGATGTGGAGGCTTTGGTGAGGGTGCAGAGGAGATTCACCAGGATGCTGCCTGGACTGGAGGGCATGTCTTATGAAGAGAGGTTGAGTGAGCTAGGGCTTTTCATACTGGAGAGAAAAAGAGAGGTGACGTGATAGAGGTGTACAAGGTAATGAGAGACGTAGAGTAGGTAGCCAGAGACTTTTCCCCAGAGCAGAAATGGCTATCACAAGGGGTCATAATTTTGAGGTGATTGGAGGAAGGTTTGGGGGGGATGTCAGAGGTAGGTTCTGTATGCGGGTGTGTGGACTGCACTGCCAGCGGTTGTAGTAGAGTCAGATACACTTGAGATATATAAGCGACTGCTGGACAAGCGCATGGATGGCAGTAAATTGAGGGGTGTGTAGGTTAGGTTGATCTTAGATTAAGATAAATATTCAACACAACATCGTGGGCCGAAGGGCCTGTGTGGAATGCACTGCCAGCGGTTGTAGTAGAGTCAGATACGCTTGAGTACTGTTCTATGTTTACCATAATGTAGGTGACCCAAACAATTGAAGCACACCAACAATGGTAAACCCCAATTCAGCATAAGGAGCCTGGAGCTAATTTACCTACAACAGAAAAGGCTGCAAGGTCCCTGACAAAGGCCTTTAATATAATGAGAGGATTCAATAAAACATACAAGGAGTTTCCACTTGTGGGAGAATCCCAAACTATAGAACCTATAAATATAAGAGCTATCTCTAACAAAGCAGAAACCTTATTTCATTCCGAGGTGACCTTTGTAGAGGTTTATAAAACCATGGATGTACAGATAAGGTGAATGGCAGGTGTCTTTTCCCAAGGATGAGGGATTTCAAGTCTAGGGGGACATATTTTTAAGGTGAGAGGAGAAAGATTTAAAAAAGACATGAGAGGTAACTTTTTTTTTTATACAGAGTGGTTTAGGTATGAATGGACTTCCAAAGAAGTGGTAACTGTAGCAGGTTCAGTTACATCATTTGATAGACATTTAGAGAAGTACATGAATAAGAAATGTTCGAAGGATGATGAGACAAGAGCAGGCAGGTGGGACTAGTTTAGTTTGAGTCTATGTTTAGTCAGCATGGACTGGTTGGACTGAAAGGTCTGTTTCTGTGCTTTATGACTCTAAGTAAGGTAAATGTAGGACTAATTCTTAAGCAGAATGGTTAAGGCAAATGGTAGTTGTATAAGTACATAGAGTCATAGAGATGTACAGCATGGAAACAGAGCCTTCGGTCCAACCCATCCATGCCGACCAGATATTCCAACCCAATCTAGTCCCACCTGCCAGCACCCGGCCCATATCCCTCCAAACCCTTCCTATTCATATACCCATCCAAATGTCTCTTCAATGTTGCAGTTGTACCAGCCTCCACCACATCGTCTGGTAGCTCATTCGATACACGTACCATCCTCTGTGTGGAAAAAGTTGCCCCTTAGGTCTCTTTTATATCTTTCCCCTCTCACCCTAAACCTATGCCCTCGAGTTCTGGACTCCCCGACCCCAGGGAAAAGACTTTATCTATTTATCCTATCCATGCCCCTCATAATTTTGTAAACCTCTATAAGGTCACCCCTCAGCCATGTAGCAGAAAGGACTAGAGGTAAGTCTGAGAGGCAATGAAATAAGGTCAGAGGGGATTGGTCTGGAATGCACAGACCAGTTGGGCTGATGTTAGAATTTGTAACAGAAACTATCTAATAGAAACATAGAAGCTAGGAGGAGGCCATTCAGCCCTTCAGGTCTGCTCCACCAATCATCACGATCATGGCTGATTGTCCAGCTCAATAGCCTAATCCTGCTTTCTCCCCATAATCTTTGATCCCATTTGCCCCAAGTGTATATCTAGCCACCTGTTGAATACATTCAATGTTTTGGCATCAACTACTTCCTGTAGTAATGAATCCTACAGGCTCACCACTCTTTGGGTGTAGAAATGTCTCATCTCTGTCCTAAATGGTCCACCTCAAACCCTCAGGCTGTGACCCCTAGTTCTGGACAGACCCACCACCAGGAACATCCTCCCTGCATCCACCCTGTCTAGTCCTGTTAGAATTCTATAAATCTCTTAGATTCCCCCCCCCATTCGTTTGAACTCCAGTGAAAACAATCCCAACCTAGTCAACCTCTCCTCATACGTAAGTCCCGCCAACCCCGGAATCAGCCTGGTGAACCTTTGCTGCACTCCCTCGAGAGAGAGAGAGAGCAAGAGCATCCTTCCTCAGAAAAGGAGACCAAAACACTTCCCTGTCCCTCCAAATGTACAGAGTCAAGTTTCCATTGCCCCACGCTGAGAGTCATTTTGCTACTGTTTCAGGTGCCACGTCTTGGACTTTCGGATATCCAGATCACAACGTCGAGTTCTAAAGAAAATGAAGAAACTTTTAACAAGTACGGGTGGTTTAGTGAAGGAAACAGCTGGTAAGTATGCCACAGAGGTTTGTACGTTCCTGTGTAACTGGAAACCAATGCCCAATCAATAGAAAGAACGGTTTGACTATGGGAAGTGTTGTGTGCAATGCAAAGACTTCCTGATTGCATTTTTGATTCATTTAGCCATTCTGATCATTTCAATAACTGGGGTTATTGTGTTATCTCTCTCCTGAAGCAGCATCTTCATTGCTTCCATTCAACTGAATTGAATGGCTGTAACAGTGGCTCAGTCCCCTGCTGGAGAGCCGGTGGTAATCCCATTTCCAGGTTCTCCGATGACATTGAATCCCAATCACTCCATTGAGCTGCCCAGCCCTCCGTCTCCAAAAGCCATCTTGTTCTCAGCAGCACCACTCAGTGGCTACTGCTGGGAATGCACAAAACTCCGGGTCAGGAGCAGATGGGTCCCACGGCAGATATAAGCAGGGTGGGCTTTATCTGGGGCCAGTAGGGCATCCCTAAGCAAATAGGGAAGTGGGTGGGGGAAATGATGAGTAGGCAGGATTCTCTCGCAAGTATGTTTCATTCTGCCTCTGTTTGGGTGTTGACGAAGCAATCGCGTTAACTCTTGGCTCAGTGGTTGGTCTCTTGACATTTTGATCAGGTGTTTGTCAGTCTTGAGCACCACTTAACTCGAACAGGCACTTCACTGCACTGCACTGAGGGTCACTTTGCCAAGCCTGCTGTCTTCCAGACAAGATGCAAAACCAAAACCACGTCGGCTTGTTTCAAGGGAAGCTCAGTATCCCTTGGCACTGTTCAGAGAAAAGCAGGAAATCCTCCTGGTGCCATGAATCTTGACTAACAACATGAATTGTTTCTCATTTACTGTCAGTGGAACCTTTGCTTATTTACAATGTAGCTGCTACAGCTATTTATAATCATGAGTTTGTTCTTCCATGCTCAGTAGGTGTAGAAAGCAAAGGAAGACTTGCGTTTAGACAATGACTTCAGGATATTCCTGAATGTCAAATTTTGTTACAAATGTACAATTTTTAAAAATCGGGCAATTTGTGCAGAGCAACTCCCACAAGCATGATAACCACAAGATCATGTTTTTTTCAAAATCATCATAGAATCCATACAGTGTGGAAAGAGTCCATTTGGCCCATTAAGTCCCCACCAACCCTCCAAAAAGCATCCCACCCCCTACCCTATCCCTTTAACCCTGCATTCCCCTCAGCCAATCCACGTAGCCTGCATATCCCTGGGCACTGTGGGGCAATTTACCATGACCAATCCACCTAACCTGCACGTATTTGGATTGTGGGAGGAAACCGGAGCACCCTGAGGAAACCCACACAGACACAGGAAGGCTGTGCAAACTCCTCACAGACAGTCACTTGAGGATGGAATCGAGCCTGGGTCCCCAGCGCTGAGGTAATGTTGGTCAAGAGATAAAAGGTTGAATGACAGTGTAGAAAAAATGTGGTGTGGGTTTTTTAAAATGTCAACCTGAGAAAGCAAAAGGGGTCCCAGTTTGATATTCATGCCAGAATGTGTTCTCACTAACAGTGCAGCACTCTCTCAGTGCAGCATGGAGTGTTGGCCTCGAATCTGTGCTCATGGCTCATGACTTGGAACCTACAGCCTTCCGAATCGTAAGTGAGAGAGGAAAGCTGACATCTGATTGGTTTAGCAAGTAGTGATTCAAGGGATGCCATTTGATGAATCCCAATACATGGAGTAGGACGTCGCACTGATTCTCCCCTACAAGAGGCAACTTTGATTTTTGTAACATGAATGAAACTGAATTGGCAGCTATTTTGACATCTCTCCCCAGATTTGTCTGTTAAAGCAATCTGCTGATTTTTACATTGCCATGTTGCCACGATTCACTGGGGTGGTGCATTGGAAAGGAAGGGCTTATGCCCGAAACGTCGATTCTCCTGTTCCCTGGATGCTGCCTGACCTGCTGCGCTTTTCCAGCAACACATTTCTAGCTCTGGTGCATTGGAAAGCAAGCCCTGCTATTCTCTGAGTCCTCACAAACATTTATGTGGTTAAAGGAAAAAAGTAAAATCCCTATGACGATGCTGCTCCTTTAACAAGGTTGTGTTGTCCTTGGCTTTTTTTTCAGAGGTTGTAAAAGCAGTGATTCCACAATGTCTAGGTTTGAAGAGTTTTGGGCCAATTTGAAGAAAGCTAACAAATAGACAGTATTTGTACAATGAAAGGGGAATGGCCAGTTGTCCCAGCTTAGCTTTTCTCTGGTTTGGTTCGGTTTTTAGTAGTCTGGCTAATCACTGAAAGCAGGCCGTCTAGAGGCTGCTGGTCTAAGAAGCAGCTTATGATAGGTCTCTGACTTAATTGAAGTCACAACTTGCAGCATCTGCTGTAGAGAAGGTCTACCACTTTACTTCATGTTTAAAGTGGCTTACTGCAGAAAACACAGGGAGAGAGCAAGAGTTTTTTTTTGCTGCAGGACATAGTTTTTCTTTTGGACTCTGGATCCTACTGGACTCAAACCTCTATTTCTCTCTCCACAGATGCTGCACACCTGCTGAGTTTCTCCATCATTCTTTTGTGTTTATTTAATTCCTCCCCTTCTTGACCCAGCAGGGCCCAGAGTGAAACTTCTGTGTGGCTCAATCTCGCCACTGTACTTTGCAGTACTTTCCTCTGCTAAAGAGACCCACGTAAACAAGCACCAATTGAGAGCAGATTTTTAAATGTTTAAGAATTAATATTTTTTTAAAGAAAACTCCTTAAATTTAAATTGACTGAAGAAACATTACGTTGTTTACTATTTTGGAAGACTCCAGTGCTGTAAAAAGAGAATAGCGAAAATATCAACCAAGCCGCTTAATGTCGAAGGGAATAAAATCATTTAGATGTTTAAAACTGGCACCTGGATTGCTATCACACTAAGTCAAAATGATCTCTAAGTTTTCACTGCAAATATAACCAATCGTAATTTCTAGCCGTAAATTTTGTTCCAGGAAATCAAATAACAAAGGAGCATGTGAAAGAATTTTTTTTTTAATCATTGCTACATAGATAGAGACTTCTCATGTATTTGCTATGGTTGTGACTTTCTGTGTGTTTATTCATTCTTTCCTATTCTCACTGTAATCTGAGGTGCCTTTTCTTTGTGAAGGGGTTAGCTCCGAGGAGGACACCAGGTGCCATAATGGGAAACAAGTCCCTGAAGCTGCACCCGGCAAGTCGAGCACTGGGCAGACCACGTTGGCATTGCCCGATGGCGCTGAGGAGCAATGGTCAGAGGGAAACAGAGTGTCAGACCAGCGGAGCGTGAGCAGCAGCCAGACCTGGCCTGGTGAGCTTCAGTCAATCATAAGCAGGCAAATGGGACTAGATTAGTTTCGGAAACTTGGTCAGCTTGGACAGGTTATACCGAAGGGTCTGTTTCTGAGCTACGTGACTCTCTGTGCAAAATGAACTGCAACAGGGGAATGGGGTGTCTACCTCCGTCTTAACAGACATCAATGAGCTGGGTGGCAAGGAAATCTTGCAGGTGAAATCTGACTGGAAGCCTGTGACCAGTTGTGTGCCGCAATGATCGATGCTGGGTCCACTGCTCTTTGTCATTTATGTAAATAATTTGGATGTGAATATAAGAGGAAGGGTTAGTAAGTTTGCAGATGACACTAAAATCAGTGGTGTAGTGGACAGTGAAGATGGTTTTCTCAAAGTATAATGGGACTTTGATCAGATGGGCTGATGGGCCATGGAGTGGGAGATGGAGTTTAATTTTGGTGTTTGTGAGGTGTTGCCGTTTGGAAAGGCAAACCTTGCCAGGATGGGAAGGTCTGGGGAGTGTTGCCAAACAAAGAGACCTTGGGCTGCAGGTTTCACTCCTTGAAAGTGGAGTGGCTGGGTAGTGAAGAAGGCATTTGGTACTTGCCTATATTGATCAGTGCATCGAGCATAGGAGTTGGGATGCTACGTTGTGACTGTACAGGACATTGGTTAGGCCACTTTTTGGAATGCTGCATTTAATTCTGGTCTCCCTGCTATAGGAAGGATGTTGTGAAACTTGAAAGGGTTCAGAAAAGATTTACAAGGATGTTGCCAGAGTTAAGGGGTTGAGCTATAGGAGAGGCTGAGTAGGCTGGGGCTACTTTTTCTGGAGCATCGGGGCTGAGAGTTGACCTTGTGGAGGTTTATAAAGTCATGAGGGGCATGGATAGGTTAAATAGTCAAGGTCTTCTCCCAGGGGTGGGGGAGACCAAAACTAGAGGGCATGGGTTTAAGGTGAGAGGGGAGAGATTTAAAAGTAACCTAAAGGGCAACCTTTTCACCACATGAGGGTGGTGCACGTCTAGAATGAGCGGTCAGAGGAAGTGATGGAGGCTGGTACAATTATCCAAATTTAAAAGACATCTGGATGGGTGTATGAATAGGAAGCATTTAGAGGGGTATGGGTCAAATGCTAGCAAATGGGACTAGGTTAATTTAGGATATCTGGTCGGCATGGACAAGTTGGAGTGAAGGGTCTGTTTCTGTGCTGTACATCTCTGACCCTTAAGTCAGAAGGTTGCAGAGGTTGATAGATTTGGTGAGTGGGAACTTGGAGCTTGATTTGGAGCAAGCACAAGGTATCCCACTTTGAAGAAAGGAAAGGCAGATGAGAATCTATTCTAGTGCTGGGAAGTTAGGAGCTGTAGATTAACAGAAATCCAAGGGTACAAGCACAGATATCAGTCAAAGCTCGTAGCCAAGTAAAAGGAAACCATTTGGTGGGTTACAAATGGTTGGAAGCTATGTTACAGCTGTACAGGACTGTGGTTAGACCCCATCTAGAGTTCTGTGTTAATTTTGGTACCACAGCTCAGGAAGGATATATGATCTTTGAACAGGTACAGTACAAATACATCAGAATGATGCAGAACAGATTGCAGAGACTAGACTTGTATCCCCTTAGTTTAAAAAAAAATTAAGTGATTTGATTGACTTAAATCTCCACTTGTTGGAATCATGCCTAGCCCAAAGGAAGAGAGTTGTAGTCTTGGGGTCAGTCATCTCAGCTCCAGGACATCTCTACCCCGAGGAACTCCTGCAGTGGCTTAGGCCCAATCATCTTCAACTGCTTCATCAATGACCTTCCCTCCATCATAAGGTCAGAATTGGGGATATTCGCTGATGATTGCATAATATTAGCACCATTCATTATTCCTCAGATACTGGATACATGTCCAAATGCAGAAAAACCTGACAATATCTAGGTTTGGGCTGACAAGTGGCAAGTAACATTCGTGCCAGACACTGACCATCTCCAATGAGAGAATCTAACCGTTGCCCCTTGACAGTCGGCTATTATCACTCAATCCCCAATATCAACATTCTGGGGGCTTACAATTGACCAGCAACTGAACTGGACTAGCCATATAAATCTTGTGGCTACAGGTGCAGGTCAGAGGCTATGAATCGAGTGTGATGGAATGCTCACCATTTGCCTGGATGGGGGCAGCTCTAAAAACACTCAAAAAAAACTTGACACAATCCAGGCCAATTGGCATCTCATCCACAAGCATGCATTCCATCCACCACTGATACTCAGTAGCACCAGGGTATACTATCTACAAGATGAACTGCAGAAAATCATCTAGTCTGCTTAGACAGCACAGTCCAAATTCATGACCTCTGTCATTTAGAAGGACAAGGGCCATCAGCTGCCTGTTAACTTCCAAGTCACTCACCATCCAGACTTAGAAAGTATATCCCTGTTTCCTCACTCATGGGATGAAAATCCTGGAGCTCCCTCCCTAAAGGCATTGAGGGCGTACCACTGCCACCTTGAGGTTAGTTAGGGATGGGCAACCAATACTGTTTCAGCCAACAAAGCCCACATCCCAAAAATGCTTTTTAAAAAATAAAATGGTCAAATTCAAAACCATTTCCTGATTTACGATGATTCCGGATTCCATCTGTAAAATGCTCACTGTTTGAAATAACTCCACAGAGGCCAGTATCCTGTCACCAAGTCATTCGTTATTTACACTTGGAGGGTCCTTGACACTGGTCCGGCTCCCTCAGAGCCAGCTCTCAGAGTGAACAGAACCTCTGTTACTCCTGTTTATATCTGTCAGCCAGGGCTCCCTGATTGGGGCTGTTAATCTGGTCCAATCAGGGAATCTCATTCTATAAGATCCACCTGGCTGACCTCATTGCAATCATGACAGTGTTAACTTGACCATTTTAAACAATATGTATAGAAACTTTTTTCACCTGTAGCTAACGTTCCCTGGTACTTTAATTTTACCCTCTTTATTAATTTTTGTCATTCTTTGTTTTTTACATGTTGACCAATACTCTCAAATGCATCCATTTGCAAGTTGCACGCTTTTTCTTTTAATCTTTTATTTATAGAATCCCTACAGTGTGGAAGCAGACCATTCAGCCCATTGAGTCCACAACGACCTTTCAGAGAGCATCCCACCCAGGCCCACCACCACCCCTACCCCCTGCCCCCGCACCCCCCCCACCCCCCCATCCTATCCCTGTAACCTTGCATTTCCCATGGCTAACCCACCTAGCCTGCACATCTCTGGACTGTGTGAAGAAACCCAGAGCAACCAGAGGAAACCCACGCAGACATGGGGAGAATGTGCAAACTCCACACAGATAGTCACCCAAGGGTGGAACCGAACCTGGGACTCTGGAGCTGTGAGGCAGCAGTACATATTACTGAGCCACATTATTATATTTAACTTTTTTAGATAACCACGGATGGTGGATCTTCCTGCTAGAATTGCTCTTTTTTGTTGGAATGTATCTATTTTGTGTAATCTGAAAAACACCTTAAATGTCACTACAGTTTCTATTGATCTGTTTCTTAATCTAATTTGCAAGTTAAGTCTTTTCACACCCTCCTTATTGCCCTTGTTTAAGTTGAAAATGCTAATCTTGGACCCACCCTTCTGTTTACTGAAACTGGAGTTAAAACAGAAGGTATTACCGAGCAGCACTTCAAGATCATTAATCCTACCTTATTGGGCACAGTATCAGGTCTAATATAACCTGTTGCCTGGTTACTTCTAGAATGTGCTGTACTAAGGAGCTACCCTGACAATATTATTGGAGCTGCTTATCTGGGTTTCGTTTTGCACCTTCACCTATGATTGTTTTTCATACCTTCCTAACTAGATCCAATTATTTCTCCTTCTATCTTAACGTGTTGTTACTCTTGGGGATCTGTACGTCACTCCCTGAAGTCACTTTCTTGTTTTCATAATTTCTGTACTTGACTAAAACTGCTGCTACAATGTGGTTTACTGATGTTGGGCTCTCCATCTCTATTGTATTAAGGCCATCATTAATTTGCAGAATGTTCATTCCCTCCACTGAACTCCTGTCCTCTTAAATGCCATGCACTCTTCATTGTGTAGGTCTTAATCCATGTCTCAGTAATTATACTTATTTACTGTTCCTTTGCACTATATACATTCATTTTGTTTTGTTTTGTGTTGAGTGCTGTGTAAGTTCAAATACAGAGCCTTAAACCTTGTCCTTTATTATTTTTGAAACCTCTAACTTTATCTATAATGTTACTTTTGTACTCAGTTCCCCTTCCTAACATAGTCCCATATTAATACCTTGTCTTACCTTGTCTCTATTCTTTGATATACCACCCAAAGTTTCCCAAATGTTATCCCACCTCCTGTTCGTGTAAGTTGTATGCCTCACTCTGTCTTAGCAACCTATGATCTATGTCTTTGCTTACTATGATCTGTCTATATTGCTCGCAAACAAAGCTTTTCAATGTACTTGGATACATGTGACTATGATAAATCTGATCAAATCCAATCAAAACCTTGTCCCCTCATTTTAGTTTAAAACTCTTTTTTTTTTCTATTTTCTCAGTTTTGAGGCTTTCTAGAACATTGTTCCCAATGCAGCTCAGGTGTCCACTATCCCAACCATATGGTCCTCATTGTGCCTAGTGCTGATGCTAGTGCGTGAAAAGCCAACTCCACTTCCGCTGCACCAGTCATTGATTCATGCTTTCATTTCTCTAATCATATTTACCCTATTTCAATTTGTACACAGCTTGGATAATCTGTTTAGTTTGGTGTGTAGCTGAGATGATGAAGTGTTTCTCACCTCTGACGCACTGTTCTTCAGGAGTTGCTGCATACAAGCAAGGAGGAGCTCACTTGGAAAATTTACAGAGAATTCACTGAAATGTCTTATTGTAGCCTTTCAAATCAATGAACCCAACAGCATTCTTTTTCTCTTTCTTCCCCAGTTGAAGATGAGGACTCTCAAATGCATACCTGCCACAAAGCCAAAGAGAGCCGGGCAGAGCTCCTACAGAGCCCGGAGAGGGGGCATCAGGCAGAGCTGGACTCCACAGAGTCGGAACTGGTGGGACTGACGGAGCGCAAGGCCCCAGGTCAGGAACCAGCTCCTTTGCCAGCTCCGCAGCCATCCTTGTCACAAACCTCCATGAGCACTGTGCACCCATCTCCCATCCCACCTCCACTCCATTCCAAGCCTGCGCCTAGCCATACTAGATCATTAGAGGAGCTCATAGTGGACAACACGCCTGTCACATCATTGCACCAGCTGGAGGTAAGAATCTGTATTCCAGCTCCCATCCATCAGCGAGACAACCTGTTTGTTCATTGTAGTCAGAGGGATCACAGAGCAGTTTTTAACACCTAACTCAAAACAAAAGAGCAGGAGTAGGTCATTCAGCCTTTCAAACCTGTCCTGTGATTCTTTAAGATCATGGCTGATCTGCCTCAGGCCTCAACTCCATGTGATTCAATATATTACAGAGGTTTAGACTGAGACAGACACACAGTTACGATATGGTTAGACCTGGCTTTTGTGTAAAATCGGTGATGGTCATTCTACAACTCATTTTGAATTTCTCTCCAATTTTTTTATTCATTATTGGGGTAATGGCTAGGTCAGCATTTACATAATTGCCAGGTATCAGTTAAGAGTCATCCACATTGCTGAGAGTTGGAGTCACATGTAGGCCAGACTAGGTAAGGATGCCAGATTCCCTTCCTTGGACAGCATTAATAAACCAGATGGGCTTATAGTCTTCGGTCACCATTGGGCTAGCTTATTCTGAATTTAAATTCTGCCATCCGTAATAGTAGGATTTGAACTTATGCCTCTAGCGTATTAACCTGGGGTTCTGGACTACTGATCCACTGACGTTACCATTATTCCACCACCTTCCCTTTTTAAAAGAAACTAGAGAGATGTGAAACTTTCTGCAGACTCCCTGAAACCAGTTTTGTTTAATGCATTCATGGGACATGACAACTCTGTTATTGGTCAGCATCCCTTTGAGTCACTTACAGTGGCAGCTCAATAGGAGTCAGCCACATTATTGTGGATCTCGAGTTGAACATAGGTCAGATTTCAGTCTCTAAGAGATATCAGTGAATTGGATGGGTTTTACAGTCATCGGTATTTGTTTCATGATCACCATTAATGGGACTAATGTTTTAAATTTCAAATTTAATAGAATTTAAGGTCCAGCTATCATGGTGGGATTTGAAGTCATATCACCCGACCATTCGCCTGCGCCTCTGGATCCCTAGTCGAGTGAAGTAATCATGTGCCTCCATCTCCCTTGATTTCATCCTAAAATCCACCTTATTGTGACCTTGGAGAACGTGAGGACTGCAGATGCTGGAGATCAGAGTTAAGAAGTGTGGTGCTGGAAAAACACAGGCAGCATCTGAGGAGCAGGAGAGTCGGGCATATGCCCTTCAGTGAGCATCATTCCTGATGAAGGGCTTATGCCTGAAACATCCGCTCTCCTGCTCCTTGGATGCTGCCTGACCGGCTGTGCTTCTCCAGTGGCACACTTTTTGACTCTCGATATGACCTTGTCGGATATTGGCTCCAGTGCTTTGGCCGTTTATAGGGTGAAGTACAAAGGCAAAATAGGATTGCAGCTAGTTTGTAAAAAGTAAACACTGAGGGAAGAACAATATTAAAGAGCACAGGTACGGGAGGATTGTAAATAGCAGAGAAATAGGAAGAGTGAAGTTAGTTCTGCCATACACTTTAT
Organism: Chiloscyllium plagiosum; assembly: GCF_037043375.1. Taxonomy (NCBI): domain Eukaryota; kingdom Metazoa; phylum Chordata; class Chondrichthyes; order Orectolobiformes; family Hemiscylliidae; genus Chiloscyllium; species Chiloscyllium plagiosum. Next base: position 33,838,494 of record NW_028270167.1, on the reverse strand, counting down.
GATGGGTCAAGATGAATCTTTATGTTCTTTGAAGCTTCTCCAAGCTACTCCTTTTGTGGTCCTGGTTTGTAGATAGTTTACCTGACGCATGCTGTAAGCGGAGACTGAATGATCTGCCCAATAACAGATGAGAATGTATTGAACCAAGATTTAATCAAGTGAATCCTCTTCAAATGTGAGACTGGTCAATATTATTTGACCAGAGGGGTCAAGTCCAGACCAGACTTTTACTTCACACGTTCGCGCTCTGATAGACTTTGCTGGGTGACCACTGAGACTGAGATCCCAGGAAAAGATATTCTTTCCTCACTTTAACCAGGATCACTGGGACCAGTTGTTTGTTCCAGCTGAGATCAAATGTCTACGACTGAACTTGGGATCCACTGTCCAATAAGGATTCAAGCTGCACTCTTGATGCACTTATTTGACAATCCTTTGGGCCCACCTATCACCTTCAATATCCTGTTAATTTGCAAATACTTTGAGGTGCGAATGATGGAATCCAGCTATAAAAGTCCTCAGGGGACAATCAGGCAGTGATGCTTTTAGGTATGTCCTTACAGTGTGCAGTGAACATTCATTACATTTCCATAACATTGATCATTATCAATAAAACAGGACAACCTAGTAATCTCTGCCCCAATCATAAGCAAACTGCTATCAAATTATGCTTTCTCACTGATTCACAGTTTGTGTTCACTGGGACCACTCACCTCCTGATTCCAGTACAGCCTTAGTCCAAACATGGACATAAGCTGAATTGCTTGAGTCAAATTGAATTTAGGGTGATCTGGGTGATGATTGGGATAGAATGAAGGTAGATGCGGTTGTTGGAATTCCCTGATAACCATCTCCAGCTTTGTCTATTATCTTTGGCAGCTTCATCAATGATTTCTCTTCATCATAATGCCAGCAGTTCATAGATGTGTGCTTTATTCGATTCCTTTGTAATGGTTGTAATAATGGAGTTGGCTATTCCTGCAGACAGAAATACCTGGTCAGCATCCAGCCTTGGAGTGATAAGTGTCAGACAATATGCTACACCAAATGCAGGTGATCCTCCCAAAAAGGAAAGCCTAATTATGTTCACTTGACATTAAATGACATTACTAGCAATGAGTCCCTGAACAACATCATCCTGGGTTTTGCCATTTGACCAGAGGTTCAAATAGTCCAGGCATGTAGCTACCTGAGCTGGTCAGAAGCTTGGAATTCTGTGGTAAGCACTGTTTTGGATTAGACCAGACCCCTTCAAAATATTTTAAGAAGATAGCTTAGACCCTAACTTTTTCTGGATGGGTAAAACTTCTGGCTGTAACAGGCTGCTGCTTTTAGTTTTGAGGTATTTTAGGTGTTGGAGGTGATTTCCTCGAATTCCAGGTGCAGCAATCACTGTTCTCTATGCTGTTGCAATTGTTTTGGAACTTTGGAGAAAAAAAGTCAAAACAATGGCATTTTTAAAAGAGAGAAAAGCAGACAAAGGCAGCAAGCACATGGTCTGTAAGGGAGAGAGAGAAAGAAACCCACACTGCTAACTGACACAGCTGTGAATCTGCGCAGTTGCTGCCTTTGCTGTTTGAATTCATGTATTGCTGGACATCGGAGTGCGTCCAGGAAAACTTAACAAATAGCAAAATTCACAACTGATCTTGAAGGAACAGCTTGGGAGAGGTCACAGCACAGAAACAGATAAGTAAATAGTTTTAAGTATAACCATGCTGTAAATCTACAATAGTGAGTAGAGTGGGTTCTTTCTTGAATATATGTTTTTATTGTGATTTGTTTCTTGATCAAATTTTGAAAATATAAGCCTTAAGTATTAAGTTAGCCTGGAGCAATGTTTTGGAGAGCAATAAGACGGTGCTATTTTCTGGGTCTGTAGATTGGAAGGAGTACAATGGCCTTGAGGAGAGTGACATGTTCTTCTTGTTGGATGTGGGAATTTTGGGAGAGTTTAAAAGATTACTGAGGATTATATCTGCAAAAAATGTCATTGGTTGCAAATCCTGTCAGATTGGATTGGTTGGAGTAACAGTGAGAGGCAATGAGGAATTTACAAGAGCTAGGGGCTGTGATGGATGGCAGTTATAGGAAGGGAGAAAAGCTGCAGATAGAGTCAGGTAGATGAGTTAACTCCAAGAGAGGTAGGCTGGTAGTTCAGGCGTCTTCTGTGGCTAACCCCATTTCAAACAAGTATGCTGTTTTGGAAAATGTAGGGGGTGATGGACTTTCAGAGGAATGTAGCATATACAGCCAAGTTGCTGGTATCAAGACTGGCTCTAATGTAATGAGGTGTACATTGGGTTCAAAGCCATTGATTGTATTAGGGGACTCTCGTCAGGGGCACAGACAGCAGCGAAAAATCAGAATGGTGTGTTGTCTCCCTGGTGCCAGAGTCAAGGATGTCTCAGAGAGAGTGCAAAATGTTCTCAAGGGGGAGAGGGACCAGCAGGAGGTCATTGTACACATTGGTATTAAAATCATAGGAAGGGAAAAGGATGAAATTCTTAAGGGAGAATATAGAAAGTTAGGTGGGAATTTTAAAAGGAGGTCCTCAAGGGTAGTAATATTTGGATTACTCCCGGTGCTACGAGTTAGTGAGGGTAGGAATAGGAGGATAGAGCAGATGAAAGTGGGGCTGAGGAGCTGGTGCATGGGAGAAAGGTTCACATTTTTGGATCATTGGAATCTCTTCTTAGATAGAAGTGACCTAGATTTGCTAGAGCTGCTCAGGACGATTTAAACTAGTGGGGGGAGGAGTGGGTTGGGGAGGTGGGACCCAGAGAGATAGTGAGGAAAGAGATCGATCTGAGACTGGTACAGCTGGAAAAAGGAGCGAGTCAAACAGTCAGGACAAGCAGGGACAAAGCAGAGAACAAGGTAGGACTGATACATTAAACTGCATTTATTTCAATACAAGAGGCCTAACAGGGAAGGCAGGTGAACTCAGGGCATGGTTAGGAACATGGGACTGGGATATTATAGCAATTACAGAAACACAGCTCAGGGATGGACAGGACTGGCAGCTTAATGTTCCAGGATACAAATGCTACAGGAAGGATAAAAAGGGAGGCAGGGAGGGAGTGGAGTTTTTGATAAGGGATAGCATTACAGCTGTACTGAGGGAGGACATTCCTGGAAATACATCCAGGGAAGTTATTTGGGTGGAACTGAGAAATGAGAAAGGGATGATAACCTTATTGGGATTATATTATAGACCTGAAAATGTGTTGCTGGAAAAGCGCAGCAGGTCAGGCAGCATCCAAGGAGCAGGAGAATCAACGTTTCGGGCATGAGTCCTTCTTCAGGAAACGTCGATTCTCCTGCTCCTTGGATGCTGCCTGACCCGCTGCGCTTTTCCAGCAACGCATTTTCAGCTCTGATCTCCAGCACCTGCAGTCCTCACTTTCTCCTTGTATTATAGACCCCCTAATAGTCAGACAGAAATTGAGAAACAAATTTGTAAGGAGATCTCAGTTATTTGTAAGAATAGGGTGGTTATGGTCGGGGATTTTAATTTTCCAAACATAGACTGGGACTGCCATAGTGTTAAGGGTTTAGATGGAGAGGAATTTGTTAAGTGTGTACAAGACAATTTTCTGATTTAATGTGTGGAATCCCTACCAGGGAAGGTGCAAAATTTGACCTATTCTTGGGGAAATAAGGCAGGGCAGGTGACCGAGGTGTCAGTGGGGAAGCACTTTGGGGCCAGCAACCATAATTCTATTAGTTTTAAAATAGTGATGGAAAAGGATAGACCAGATCTAAAAGTTGAAGTTCTAAATTGGAGAATGGCCAATTTTGACAGTATTAGGCAAGAACTTTCAAAAGCTGATTGAGGGCAGATGTTTGAAGGTAAAGGGATAGCTGGAAAATGGGAAGCCTTCAGAAATGAGATAATGAGAGTCCCAAGACAGTATATTCCTGCTGGGGTGAAAGGAAAAGCTAGTAGGTGTAGGGAATGCTGCATGTCTAGAGAAATTGCGAGTTTGGTTAAGAAAAAGAAGGAAGCATATGTCAGGTATAGACAGGATAGATCGAGTGAATCCTTAGAAGAGTATAAAGGCAGTGGGAGTATACTTAAGAGAGAAATCAGGAGGGCAAAAAGGGGACATGAGGTAGCTTTGGTGAATAGGATTAAGGAGAATCCAAAGGGTTTTTACAAATACATTAAGGACAAGAGGGTAATTAGGGAGACAATAGGCTCCCTGAAAGATCAGCAGGTGGTCTTTGTGTGGAGCCACAGGAGTTGGGGGAGATACTAAATGAATATTTTGTCTAATGTGGAGAAGGACATGGAAGATATAGAATGTAAGGAAATAGATGGTGCCATCTTGAAAATTGTCCATATTACAGAGGAGGAAGTGCTGGATGTCTTGAAACACATAAATGGATAAATCCCCAGGACCTGATAAGGTGTACCCTAGAACTCTGTGGGAAGCTAGCCAAGTGATTGCTGAGCCCCTTGCTGAAATATTTGTATCATCGATAGTCACAGGTGAGGTGCACAGCCTGGAGGTTGGCTAACGTGGTACCATTATTTAAGAAGAGTAGTAAGGACAAGCCAGGAAACTATAGACTAGTGAACCTGAATTCGATAGTGGGCAAATTGTTGGAGGGAATCCCGAGGGACAGGATTTACATGTATTTGGAAAGGCAAGGACTGATTCGGGATAGTCAGCATGGCTTTGTGCGACATGGGATCTGGATCAGATGGGCCAATGGGCTGAGAAGTGGCAGATGGTTTTTAATTTAGATAAATGCAAGGTTCTGCATTTGGGAAATCAAATCTTAGCAGGACTGTACACTTAATGGTAAAGTCCGAGGGAGTGTTGCTAAACAAAGAGACTTGGAGTGCAGGTTCATAATTCTTTGGAAGTGGAGTCGCAGGTGGATAGGATAGTGAAGAAGGCGTTTGGTATGCTTTCCTTTATTGGTCAGAGTATTGAGTACAGTAGTTCGGAAGTCATGTTGCGGCTGTACAGGATGCTGGTTAGGCCAATTTTGCAATATTGCACGCAATTCTGGTCTCCTTCTTATCGGTAGGATGTTGTGAAACTTGAAAGGGTTCAGAAAAGATTTACAAGGATGTTGCCAGGGTTGGAGGATTTGAGCTATAGGGAGAGGCTGAACAGGCTGGGGCTGTTTTCCCTGGAGTGTCAGAGGCTGAGGGGTGACCTTATAGAGGTTTACAAAATTATGAGGGGCATGGATAGGATAAATAGACAAAGTTTATTCCTGGGATCGGGGAGTCCAGAACTAGAGAGCATAGGTTTAGGGTGAGAGGGGAAAGATAGAAAAGAGACCTAAGGGGCAATGTTTTCACGCAGAGGGTGGTGCGTGCATGGAATGAGCTGCCAGTGGAAATGGTGGAGGCTGGTGCAATTGCAATATTTAAAAGGTATTTGAATGGGTATATGAATAGGAAGGGTTTGGAGGGATATGGGCCAAGTGCTCACAAATGGGACCAGATTGGGTTGGGATATCTGGTCGGCATGGAGGAGTTGGACCGAAGGGTCAGTTTCCATGCTGTACATCTCTATGACTCTGTGACTTATTTACATACTACAGTTAAAATACAAACAAAAGCAGGAGGAATTTAGAATAACTTAACAATTGGAAAATTTTTCTGAATAATAAATACAGTTCCAATTACTAATCAGGTGTTACAGTATAATAACATCCCATACACAGTCCCATAACATCCCTTGGCAGAAAGGTAAATTCAGACAGGTTCTTACAAACAGTTCTCCCAACCAAGAGGAAGCAACATCAAGAACAATTTATGAGAAAGTAGCAGCTAGGAATCATTTACTGAAGTTGTGACTTTGCTGGGACCCAAACAGCTTCTGACTGCTACAGCTTAAAGTAAAACTAGTTTGCCTGATCTGTGAGAACTGGCCATTCCTCTTCCATTGTTACACCTGTTTTAAAAAAAAACCTAAAGGCCTCCTGAAGCCATCTGCAGTCGCCACTTCGTTACCTCTGCCTTTACAACCTCTCTTCAAAAAAACTCCAGGTCACAATAACTTTTATTTCAAGTGACAGCATCATCACTGCAGCTCCCCTCTTAACATGCTGAGGAAACTCCATTATCTACAAGGTGCAAGTGGGAGTGTGTTGGAATGCCCTCCATTTGCCTGCGTAAGTACAATTTCAACAACATGCCAAGGTCAACAACATGTGGGAAAAAGCAGAGGTGATTGGCACCACATTAAACATTCACTTCCTTCATTACTGGCGCACAATGGCATGTACCATCTACAAGATGTACTGCAGCAACTTGACAAACCTTTTTCAGCAGCCTCTCTCAAAACTGTGACCTTCAGGTAGAAGAACAACGGCAGCAGATGTTTGCAAAAACCATCACTGCACATCATACCATTGTGGCTTGGTCAGACCTCAACAATCATTAATCACTGATGGGTCAACATTTCAGTGCTCTGGGTGCACCATCTCCACGTGGGCTGCAGCAACTCCAAGCTCTCCATCAGCCTCTTGAGGACAGCTTAGAATGGGCAATAATTCCTAGCTTTCCGAGTGTTGTCTCTGTTTCTAGGAATTAATAAAAAAACCTGTTAAAAGTCAAACAGATGAATCCAATGGTGACATGGGACATTGCCCATGGTTTTTCACATGTTCAGCTGGAGACACCAGTCATTATCTCCCATGGAGTGGATGCTGAGCAGTTGCCACATCAAAAGTGGTGTACCCCAGTTGAGAGCCAGGCCCAGTGCAGTGTTGGCAATGACATTGAGCAGGATTCCCACAAGTTCAATGAGAATAAATAGCTGAGGTTTATTCAGAAATCGAGGTACCTCACCACAGGTGGGGGAAAAAATTCCCAGAAAAGTTGGAAGACTCTAGATTTGGAAGATTTCAATTTTTGTTTTTTTAAAAAAAATATGTTCTCATCCCATTTTTTTTTTAATCACAATTTTCTCATGAAGTCTGGTAAGGTTTTCGACAGTGGGGGCATCACACAGCTCTAGGCTTAACCTGATGTGTAGTTTCCAGCAAAGCCACCCAATGGTTATCAACTGCAGTAACCCAAGAGACTTCTCTGTTTCACTTTGTGCTGAGGTTATTGAGTCCTGCAGTAGGGCCCCAGACCAGGGGGAGGGTACTATCCCAAGGTGCTTACTGCCAATAGTCACCCAGTGGGTTCTTCTGGACATGTGGATGTTGAGCAAACAGTCTAGAACAAGGTTCTGGATTAGTGGTGCTGGAAGAGCACAGCAGTTCAGGCTGCATCCAAAGAGCAGTAAAATCGGGCAAAATCCCTTCATCAGGCATACAGGGATCAGGTTTATTTAGTTCAGAACTGGACCTGGGATCTCCTGGCTAACAGGACAACAAACATCAGACTTGCCTAGCCTTCATGGCCTGGGAGAGGTTAAGATGCTATTTAATTTCAGAAAGAGAATCCTTTTCTTCTGTTGTTTCTTGGAATCTCTCCTTTTATGTCCTGACAGGTTAGCCCCCAAAAAATGGAAATTGTTCATGCTTGGTGGATACGTCTCTGGTTACATTGGAAGAAATTTACAGGAGAATTTCACCTTGTTTGACAATTTTAATGTGTGCATGTTAACATTGTTTACATGAACAAAAATAATCAAACAACATGTGCTATATTTCAGGCTTGGTCTTGTTAGTGAGGTCCTCCTGGTTGCAGTTTTGCTGTTTGAAGAATGTTTAAAACGAGATTAATGATTCATCAGGATTGATCCAATAAAGTGATTCTATCCAGTGGCAAAGTCAAAGGAGACAAAATATTAAAAGTAGAGTCACATAATCTTTCCACATAAATGAAAGTGAAAATATGAAATTCTATTCCCAAAGGGTATGTGGGTGTTTGGATCGAAATTTTTAACACTGGAAAATGTTTGTTATTTTTCTTGTTGTCATTCATGTGTTGAGTGTCGCTGGCTGGACCAGTATTTATTTCCCCAACTTTAATTACCCTCAAAGCTGATGATGAGTTACCTTGACCCTCTGCAGTCCATCTGGTATAGGAAGGTAGGGGAGGGAGTTCTAGGATTTTGATCTCGTGACACTGAAGAAAAGATGAGTAGAGTTTCAAATTGATATGGTGTGAGATTTGGAAAGATATGTGGATCTGCACCACGTAGGCTGCAGTTAAGAACTGGTTCATCACCACATCCTTGAGGATAATGAGGAATACTGGATGGAGTTGAGGAACAGAACAGCCATGAGCTAATAGGAGTTGGAGCACTCTCTAGAAGGAATGAATGGCCCACTTGTGCAACAATGCTCAAGTGTACATAGTTAATTTCCCAAATAGGACAGCATTTGAACATTAGGCGCGGGTAGTTTGCTGGTCTCTGTTGTATTCAATGAGAGTCTTTCTTTTTCCTGTTGCACTGTCAGGTGAAGCTACTGAGACTTTCTCCTCCAAGCCCTGAGCTACATGCTACGTTTGGTGAATCATACAAAGTCTACAGGCGGTACCAGATGCATGTGCACAAAGACACTGAAGTGATGGCCTCGGAGGCAGAGGTAGCCATCTGGACTGACCTGTTAAAGCTGTGTAGTGGCTTCCTAATGGTTGGGGATTGTATTTCTGTGAGAGATACCTGGGATCGCATTGTGCACTGGCATCAGGGAGCCTCTGCTACAGGTAGCAGAAAGTAGATGGCTGCTTCTTATAAACAAAAGATTCCCGGAGTACGTTACAAATAAAAGCAGCCTCAATTCCAATATCTTAAAACAAAACTTGAAACATGATGCAGATTATCTCCTGGGAGTCAGTATTCACATAGAATATGAACCTTTTTGTCATTTTTGTGTCAAGACCCTATTAGAATCCCTAAATTAGAAATTAGAATCCTTAGTGTGGAAACAGGTCCTTCGGCCCAACAAGTCCACACTGACCCTCTGAAGAGTCACCCACCCAGACCTAATCCCCTACTCTCTGTTATCCTATATTTACCCCTAACTAATGCACCTAGCCTACACATCTCTGAACACTATATGGGTAATTTAGCACGGCCAATTCACCTAACCTGCACATCTTTGGATTCATTTGGGTCATCCAATTGAGATTGACTTCCGAATGTCATCGCTAATTAACCTTACCATTAACAGAGAAGTGAAGTCATGTGTTAGTCCACAAAATTCAAGATCTAAGTTGTTTGCTATTGTACCACCAATTTTGTCAGAGTTTTATTTGTTGTGTTGCTTATTTCTTTTCAACAAAATTGCCAAATGCTTCTGTAGGGTTTTATATATGATTTCATCTTCAATTCTTCCAGGATTCTTTTAAGTTAAACACAAAATCCAAATAAACTGGAATAATCCAATTATGCAGCCTGTATAATTAGTGTCCACAACTCATGTTTGTTATTTAAAACAGTGTATAATGTCGATCAAAGGTGTCGATCCTTGTAATGATAAACAAGAGCAGACTGTAAATGCTTCCTTATGTATTGTTGAATTGACATAGCAACCAGTGAGTTTTGAGAAGATTTGTAGCTCAGGTTGAGGTTCTGGATGTAGCAACCTCATTATTTTGGGTTGGAAGGTCTGCACATTAACCTTAACCCAGTGTCCATTGACACTGGACATCCTATAATGTTTTGTCATCCAACCACTGCCAGCTCTTACTTTACTGAGCAGAAATTCACAGAAATCTAGACCTGGTGCTAATTTGCTTGCAAGTTATGCCAGGATTAGATCGCAAGGGAAGCTTTGCATGATGGGAAATTCTGAATTGGGTGCAAAGTTCTTTATCCTGGGATTGAGGCTTGTTGACACCCATGGCTGGTTTTGTTTTTATTTTTGGAAGGTAGTGCAAAGGATCTCACAGCATTGTAGAAGCCCCCAGTATTGTAGAAGCAGGATGATGTAGCAACTGTGCACAGCTTTGTTTGATTCACTGTGTCGTGTTGTATTGTCTCTTACAGTACAGAAGGTTTTTCTGCAGCACTCCACTCGTGGTGAGTAGATTCCATCATCTGTGGCTTGCTTTCTTCCTTATCTGATAGCAACTTTGTGAATCCTCAGCAAATCGCTGGTGTTATCTGGCTGCTTGTTAATAGCTTCACCCTGGTTGTTTTGTGCTCAAGTACAAACCAATCATGAATTATGGGACAAAAATGGAAATCCCCTCTCCGTGTTTCGTAAGTTATCAATCCGAAACTAATGAAACAGAAAGAAAAACTTCATATATGTACGTTTACATTTACAACTTCAAGACTTGTCAAAGTCTGCCTTGACATTCCAAAGAGCAACCCACCCAATCCCCATAAACCAATGTGGGTTTTTTTTTAAACTGTGCTAAGGTTTAAGGGGAAAATTCTCTCTGAAATTAGTTTATCTGTTGCAATAAAGTTAGTACTTCAATCAGATAGAAGATTAACAGTTAATGCTCCGCACACAGATCAATATTAAAAACCTTAAAGCGGTTTATAGCCATGCAGCCCTTCTAAACTATCCCAGGGATTATATTTCATGCAAGACTGCCCACAGACCACAGCCTCTCTTATTTATCAATTATTTTGATGGCCAAATGGCAGTCAAATATTTAGGCTTGTTTTAACCGTGTTTTTCCATGATTTCTAATAGTCCTCTGCTGTGTTTAACCTATTTTCAATGTCTGTTTTGAAGCAATAGGGGTTAGTGTTTGTAGTGGTGCAGTGGACTGAGGTTCAAGCACAATGTGTTTGGTATCCTGTTATGGGAACCTCCCTGAATTGGTTTTCTTTATTTTGCTGACAGGGGGAGGACCCAGCAGATGGACCAGACACCGGCTATGGCTCCTTCATTGAACAGTTCCTGCTAGATGGGAAAATAATAGCTCTTGGCCTGTTGGATATACTACCAGAAGGAATAAACTCCCAGTACCTGTGCTATGATCCAGATTACTCTTCCCTCTCATTGGGAGTCTACTCTGCACTCAGGTAGAAATATAGAAATAAAAATGAAGATACGGGGATGACGGGAGTACATTTTGCAGGTTAATATTTCCCACTACACTGTGTGCTCCTATAGGAAATTCAGGATTTGTGATCCCAGTTCACAACCATTCATTTTCAAACTTCAGTCAGACCACCTTGATTCCCAATCTGCGTTTCTGTTCCCACAAGCTCCATGCCACTTGAGCTAGTCTGGTTTTTCACCACTTCTGCTTTGCTAATCTAATGTGGTTTATGTTTTTTCAGTTGTGACTCTGTTTCTGGTTTGAGAAAGAAAGATGTGAGATCAAAACCATAATGGCAGATTTTCTTTCTCCCCAACAGGATATCAGAAGCCTTTACCATAATCTATGATTGTTACTGAGACTAATTTTCAATGCCAGATTTTGTTAATAGAACTTGAATTGTACCAGTTGCCATGAATTTGATGCTATGATTACAAGACATTGGCTGGGGCCACTCTATACTAATCCAGTGACATTTATTGCTACTTCTATCTCTCCATTGGTGACCGGTCAAACACATTGTTGTGTATCTGAAGTCATATGTAGACTATCAAAGGATGGCAGAGTTCCTTCCCTCTTTGAAGAAATTCAAGGGAGCACTCCCCATGTCCTCGGTTTGACAATGACATTTTAAAAGAAAACTGATCATTATGTCATTGGAGTTTCTCAGAGCTTGAGTCACACTTGGAAAATGCTTGACTGACTGTAAAGCAATTTTTAATCCTGTGGTCCTGCAAAACACTATATAAATTCAAGTTCAGTTTTACACTGTCTGCAAGAAAGCCAGGAATTTAGTAGGACCTCTCATTTACAAAGCTCCATTTTTGTAGCAGCATAACAACTACATCAGAAATGGTCCTGGCACCGATAACAGTGAAATGTCTGGTGCTCCAACCATTCCCGACCCTGTGACATGCTGAGACTGTACGGCCTCTTGGATTTTATCATCCTTGTTAACTGTTGTAAAGTCACTTCCCCAATCCACAGTAAACCAATAAGTGACAAACAGCAGTAGGATGATAACATCACTGAACTGGGCAGATGGTGGCAGTTTGGTAATGTCATTGGATTAGCAAGCCAAAGCTCCAGAGACAATGGTTCAAATCCCACCATGGGAACTGGTGGAATTTAAATGAATTAATATATTCAATTAATACAATTGGAACATAATGCTATTCTTCATAATATTGACTGTGAAGTATTTGTTTTTAAAAAAGGAAAAGTCCTTTAGGAAGGGCAATTTACCCTCCTCACATGGTCTGGCCTTCTTCAAATTCCACAGCAATGTGCTTGATTCCTAAACAGTCTGACAAAGCCACTTAGACCCTGAGGGATGAGCAGCAAATGTTGATGGACTATCTTCAGTTTCTCTTCCATGATCCCTACGAGCTGTATTCCACTGCTGGGGTCAGCCTGAGAAGTTGGTGGGGTTCCGGGGTGTGTCTTTGCAATTGCTGAGTCAGCATTCCTTCTTCATATTCAGCTCAGTGCACTCTCCTGCTGACTCAGCAAATCCTGACTGATTCTTCTGCCACTCCCTGCCATCCCATGAAATGTTAGGTTTATGGAAATAATTATTTTATTGTTTGGTTTGATTCTGCACTGAGTTCAAGTCCAAGAGAAAACCAATCAAGGCAGGGTTGCAAACTATTTTCAGGCTTGGACTTTGATGCAAAACTACTTATACATTAATGCCAAATACTGCTATATGTGATTATAGATATACCAGGCTATCATCTTACATTAGATAGGAACTGATTTCTGTGTGCATGTCCATATGCTCATGTGAACCTTTCAGGGAGAAGGTTTTTAACTCCGTCCATACTGTGCTATTTATGCTCGGTGATGTGCGACTCTGTGACATCATCGCAAAATTGCTCCAGGATCCGAAGCCTTTATACAATTATGCCTCCCCTCTCTTGTTAATGTCATTGCAATACTGGTCTGATTATGAAACAGAGGAATTAATTTAGATTTGCAAACATTTAATGCTATTTTTAAGAATTGGAAAAAAATATTTCCTGCTTTCCATTTGTAATTACACTTAGAACACACTAAACTTTGAAAAGTTTATGAGGATAGGTTTGGCCAAGATCCATTGCAGGTTAGGAGAATGAGAGTTCATCTTATTGAAACATACATAAACTCATGAGGTGATTTGGAAGGGTAGCTGCTGAAAAGATGGAAAGGGTGATTAGATTTTGGGAACCGTAGTGACTAGAGCCAGGTAGATCCTAATGATCCCCTGATCCTTGATCGGCCCAGGTTAACCACTCCAATCAGGAAACCCCTGACTGACCAGTATTAAGAGGGAGACTCGCACCAACCAACCCCACTGCCCCGTGGCTGAAAACTTCAACTCCCTCTCTCACTCCACCAAGGGCAAGCAGGTCCTGGGCCACCTCCTTCGCCAAACCTTAACCACCCAACGCCTGGAGGAAGAACAACTCATCTTCTGCCTTGGGCTCCTGCAACTACACAGGAATAATGTGGATTTCACCATTTCCCCTGCTCCTCGGATGCTGTCTGAGCTACTGTGCTTTTCCAGAACCCCACTCTCAACTCTGATCTCCAACATCTGCAGTCCTCACTTTCTCCCAATATTAACGGGGGACTTAGAATCTCCTCAGTTCAGGGAACTGACTCTGAGCTGGCTGGTCACAGCCAGTGTACTGTCCACAAGTAAATAAAGGGTGACTTGGTGACAGGACACTGGCCTGTGTGCAGTTATTTCAGGAACACATTTAAAGAATAAGGGTTTTTACATTAAACCCTGAGGTACGCCTTTATTTCCTCTAAGGCTTGTTAGTTTGTGGAATTCTCCTCCTCAGACAACAGTGAAGACTGGGTCATTAAATCTAGTCAAGGCTGGGTTAGTAACATTTTCTAGAGAGGAGTCGAGCGTTATGGGCTGGTAGACAGAAAAGTGGTTTTGAGATCACAGCCATAATTGTTCTGATTGGTGGAGCAGGCTTGAAGGGGTGAATGCTGATTCCTTTTCCTACGTTTTTAAACCATGGTACAATTTTACAGGGATGAATCTGTGCACCATTAGTGGGCCACAGTAACCAGTAACATTTTTGACATGATTTGACAGAATAGCGCAGTAACATTTGAATCCTCACCGGTGTTTGTAGCTGACCAGGAAGATGCAGAGGAAGGGGAACAGTATTTTACTGTTGACCAATGAGATATCGGCTTTAAGGAGTGGACAGTGGTTCCTGAAGCATGCTAATTAACACTGCACTTCCTACCTTCTAGGGAAATAGCACTAACTCAAAGGCTGAATGAGCAAGTTCCAAGAATGAAGTATTATTACCTGGGTCCTTACGTACACTCCTGTATTAAAGTGAAATATAAGGTAAGCACCTGTGCAAGTCTGTCTGTCTGTTTCTGGCACTGTTCAGGTTTGGAATTTGTGTTGCAAATTAACAGTTTATCATTTGTCTTATGTACATCTTGTCAATGACTGAGAGGAGAACCCCCTCTGGTCTAACCACAGTAGTCCACACAGTTGTAGCTCCTTGTGTCTTACAAACTAGAAATAACCCATCATGCCCCACAAAACAAGTGACCGTCTGGAGGAGATTAAAAAGCCAGGTTAATTTCGGGGAGGTGGGGGTGCGGAATTTCACCAAATACCATTTACCGTTCCCTTCCATCTTGGTCTGATAATTCCCTGCAATAGCTACTCTGCACTTTCAGTGGATTTTCCATCTGAACTAGAAGCTGGCCCAGCTCTGATTTGAAATGAGCAACATTCCTCCATCTGAGACAGCAGCCTGTTTCCGAAGGTCACTCTTTTCTGGGGAAGGGACCGTCTTCTGAGGATCATCCTAGATCTGGCCTTGCTCACTTAAAGCTACGTGGCCCCTACATCTCCTCCTTAAAAATATTCAGGAGAAACAAATGGTCAACATGAACACCATCCATTCCCTTTGCCATCTATTAGAGCTCATTGTCCAGTAACATTTTTGACGTGATTTGACAGAATAGTGCAATGATGTTAAGATGGTCAGCCAGGTGGACCTCATAGAATCTTAGAATCCCTACAGTGTGCGACAGGCCCTTCAGCCCAACAAGTCCACACCATGCCTCCAAAGAGTATCCCACCCAAACCTATTCCCCTACCCTACTACTCTACATTTGTCCCTGGCTAATGCACCTAACCTACACATCCCTGAACACTATGGGCAATTTATCATGGCCAATTCACCTAAACTGCATACCTTTGGACTGTGGGAGGAAACCCACGCAGTCACACGGAGAATGCGCAAACTCCATACAGTCATCAGAGGCTGGAATTAAACCTGGGTCCCAGGCGCTGTGAGGCAGCAGCGCTAACCACTGAGCCCCCATGCCATCGTGCTATGAGTTTCCAGATTGGGACTATGAGTTCCCAAACACCGGTGAGGATTCAAATGTTACTGCGCTATTCTGTCAAATCATGTCAAATTGGGACTTCTAATCTGATCAAATCAGGGAGCCCTTGCTGACAGATTAAGAAGAGGAGTGTCAGAGGTTCTGTTCACTCTGAGAGCCGGCTCTGAGAGAGCTGCAGTAGTGCCAAGGACTCTCCACGTGTAAATGAAGGATGACTTGGTGACAGGATACCAGCCTCTGTGGAGTTATTTCAAATAGAAATACACAAAAATACCTTCCTTGGAGCACAGGGTCTACACTTCTGATATTCCGAAGAACTATGGGCAGGAGCAGGTCATTCAGGCCCTTGAGCCTGCAGTGTCATTCAATGTGATCCTGGCCTCAACTCACTTTCCTGCCCACTCTCCATAACCCTTCAACCCATTAAAAATCTGTCAATACCCTCCTGTTTCTCCTGGAATCGACCACACTCTGGGGGAGTGCATTGCACTGATTCACTTTGAGAGAACAGAAAGAATTGTGGATGCTGTCAATCAGAAGTCCAGCAGCATCTAAAGAAAAACCAGAGGTAACATTAGAGGACTGGTGACCCTTTCTCAGAACCAGTTCTGACGAAGGTCATTGGACCTGAAATGTCAACTCTGATTTCTCTCCATGGATGGAGAGAACTACCTGTAGTGTTAGGTAAAGGGGTAAATGTAGGGGAATGGGTCTGGGTGGGTTGCGCTTCGGCGGGTCGGTGTGGACTTGTTGAGCCGAAGGGCCTGTTTCCACACTGTAAGTAATCTAATCTAATCTTAACAATAAATCCTCTTTTATTCAATTAAATGAATTTTGAAGTTGTTCATCCTCCGCAGTCGATCTCTGCTGCTTTTGTGTCTTTTCTTTTCCTTTTATTACCTGGCATATCCATCGCTGAACCACAGTAAAGAGCATCTTGTTACCTTACAGTTGTCCTGCATCCCAACTCTTGTTCTGTGTTTAAACACAAACTTTTTTGCCAGGGTGAGAAATGAATACAGCAGGATTTCTAGTTAATTTGTACATCAAGACAAAATTAATTGAAGTATTTGCTTTTGGTCCTTTGTATTGACCATCATACCTAACCCCAATGTTTTTCATCCCAGCTTCTGTACCAGCCAACAGAGCTGTTGTGCCCAGTGACTGGGCATTGGGTACCTGTGGAACAATGTTTGCCCAAGCTGGAGATCAGTAAATATTCCAGGCTTTACGATAGTGAGGAACCAGGTTGGTACCTACAGCGAAATTAAATATCACTTTAAAATGCTGTGTAAACCTCATTCTTCCTGAATTTAAGACTAGATTCTAGTTGTCCGCACTTTACTTTTGTCATGCTTTGATTTGACACTGGAATGGAGGGATTGAGTTATTGAAATAAACTGAGTAGTCTGGGACTTTTTTTTTCACGTGAGCATCGGAGGTTGAGGGGTGACCTTATAGAGGTTTATAAAATCATGAGGGGCACAGATGAGGTGAATATCCATAGTAATTTCTCCATGGTAGGGGAGGCTAAAACTAGGGGCATATTTTTAAGGAGAAAGATTTAAAAAGAACATGAGAGGCAGCGTTTTTATACACACAGTGGATCATGTGTGGAGTGAACTGCCAGAGAAAGCGGTGGTTGCAGGTACAGTTACAATGTTTAAAAGATATTTGGATGAATTCATGAATAGGAAAGGTTTGGAGGGATATGGGCCAAGTGCGGGCAGATGGGACTAGCTTAGTCTGTCCCCAGGCCATGTATATATTATTTTCAGGAATTTAACATACAAGTTGTTTCAAATGGTATAGTTAATTATATTCGTGTTTAGTGTATCCAGTGGGTGGTTAAGCACTTGTTAGGTACTTGCTAACATTTACTGAGATGTTACCCAAGATATGGTAGCACAGAAAGTGTCACTGGCTGGGCCACGTATTTATTGCCTGTCCCTAATTGCCCTTGAGAAAGTGGGGACGAGTTGTCTTCTTTTCTTTTAATTTAACCTGTTTTTCTAAACACCCTGTTGAGAGATGTTATTCTGGAGCAGATGGACTTGAATCCCATCGTCCTGGTCCAGAGCTAGGGAGACTACCACTGTGCCACAGAGGGCCTTGTCTTCTTGAACTGCACCAGGCACTGGGGTAAACAGACACTGTGTTCAGGTGTATAATGTGGGAAAATGTAATTGTTCACTTTGCAGGGAGAGTCTTTGATCGACAAAGGTATGAATAGAAAGTGAGCAAAGATATAGATCAGCTGCAATTTAGTGCAAACCTTTGTTTTATCTGTCACCTTATGAATTGGCACTCTCAATAAACTGGCAAAGATTGTATACCTGAAATTATATATCTAAAGTTTACTGTAATCGCTGAATAGTCAGTTGAGGGTAAGAAATGAGGAGGCTGTTTGCTGCTAATTTTATTTAAGGCAAAGTTGCATTATTATTTAAGTAGTTTATGCTGTAAATAAAGTATAACAGTGATGTGTATGCCCCCTGTTTCTATCACTTAGTGTATGTTTTTACATTGATTATCAGGAGCTCTTGATCAACCAGAATATCAGATCAATCAGCACACTCCTGGTCCCATAAGTACCAGATAATTTTTAAAAATTGCTGTACTTGAATAGTGGAGCAGGTTTGAGGGGCTGAATGGTGGTCTATTATTAGGATACATGGTGGAAGATAAGGAGAGCCCCTTTGGAAATTATAGCAGGAAAGTATTTTCTGCAATGTGGAAAAATCAGTGTCACAATCTGACAAGCTATGTAGAGAAATCAAATTCATCTTTCATTTGTTTTTGTTTCAGCTGCTGATCCTGGCTTGTCAACTGAAGGCCTTTGGTTTCTGCGGAATTTCCGTGAGGCTCTGGGCCCCTCTGCCTCCCCCTCTGTTCAGACTGAGGAAGCCATGTTGGTGGTTTCGCAGGAAGACCTCGTCTCGACCCACTCCTCCTCGGCTGCTGTCTGTTGGGGGCGCTGTTCCTGCCTCGTCCAATTGTTAAGCTGCTGCTGCTGTTGTACCAATTACTGCAAAGACAAGGCAGAGAGCTGACCACTCGCACTGAGGGACTGCAATGTGGCCGTTCCATTTGGAAATTGGGTGCTTTTCATCCAAGGCTCTTGGGGTCAGAGGTCGAGAAAGAGAGAGAGATAGATGTGGGAGAAAGCTGGGAAATATCTCATTGTGGGTCTGGGAATGAAAGGGGAGAGAAAGAGAGAGAGAGAAGGGGACCAGGAAGGGAGGAGGATACCTTCCAATGGACACTTTAACTAATTGTGTGCACTCACAAGGTGAACACAGAAAGCACAACATTGCACAAGTCTAATGTTTACTCTGCTCCTCACAGTCCCTTCATCTCTTTGTTTTTTCTCCCCTCTTCAGTGCAATCTCTCTGCAAAGCTTATGGGATGTCTTAATCAAGAGTTATAATCATTTCAGAGTTCACAGGTGATGAGCTTGTGCCATTAATGAAGCCACTGTGGGCACTGTGTTTTCTTTCTGTGATAATGTGCAAAAGGATGCAATCAAATGTGGGTAAAATTAGACTTTCAAGATGGTCACACAGGAGACTTCATAGATGATGAAATCCCACCGCTCTCAGGTTATTCCGAAGAACTATCTTGATGTAAAATCACTTGGTCGTTTTGTGCATGTCAGTCATTCCAATGGTAAGTGTAGTTTTCTGACCAAATCTTCCAGTGAACCAGGGTGACAACAGCCACCACTTTGACATCTTGTGACACTTGCGAAAAGTCTTTGTTTGCAAATCTAGCTAAGTAATATCAGACAATACTGTGTTGCTGAAGGAAATAAGCTGGCATTCTCACACTGAATGTGACGGCACCTGGATGGTATTTTGCGGGAAGCAATAGATTTTGGGTGGGGGGGACAATTCTGATTCAGCTTAAGGAATTCTATCCTAATGGGAGTGAGTGGGGAATGATTTGGTTTTGGGAATCAATGCAATGCCACAAAATGGCACTTTGGGTGTCTCTACCATGGGATTGAAAGGGGATTGGTTCTGAACTCTTGGAATTCAGGACACTGACCTTAATCTAAAGCTGGGTCCCTGGAAAACTGTTGAAACAATCACTTTTTTTTTGGTACAAATTCCTGGAAAAATATTAGTTAGAAGCTTCTAAGGGGAGGTAATCATACTCTGATTACCTGATTGCCCTTCTCCTTACTCACTCTGCTCTAGTGCTTTGCGGTTCTGGCCCAAACATGTGATTTGCACAGAAATATGGAGCATTCCTGATCTGGGTGCAGTGCAGGGTCAGTGCTAGTGGTCAGATGATACCACCTTTTCCCAGCAGTAATGGCTGTATTCTGACATTTTAAGATCCCTTGAGTGGGTGAGTGAGGGAATTGGGTGTCAAATGGGCGAATGAGGAGTTTAGAGTTCTAGTTTAGTATGCCAGGTGTTGGATGGGGAACAGGGTGGCAGATGAGTCTGCCAGAGATGGGTGAGGGAGTCAGTCTACCATGTGGATGGGTGAGGGGGTATGTGCTCAAGTGCCACATGGATGACAGCAGGTGAATTTAGGATACCAGTTGGGTGCATAAGGGGGTTGGGTGCCAGAAACATGGGTGAGGGCAGGTGGAGTGCAGAACGAATGGCTGTGGGAACCAGGGGGCAGAGGCTGGGCCAAGGTTTGGAGTGGGATTGGGAGAGATATTGTCAGGCATCATTGTAGGGGCAGATTGATTTTTGAGGGAAGAAGGCTTTGGGTCACTGTCAGTATAGATGCATAGGGGCCACTTTTATAGTTAGGAGTTGGGCAACATGTTAACCCTTCTAACTTTTGTTGGATAGCTACTGAAGTAAGTCAAATTCTCCAAATTCTGACTCTAATCAAAGTTGCAGCTATTTTTGGAGGTTTGAGGCACTAATTATCCAACAGAAAGTTAAGCTTCTTACATAATTTTCACATAGCCAATGCATCAAGACTTCTGAGAGATTCCAGACAGAAATCTTTCAGAGTATGCCTGGTGTCTGATTATCAGGAGACCAAAGGACTTAGATTAACATGTATTATTAAATATGTGGCAATTATTGAAGTAAGTAGTCAGTGATTATAATACACACTCTCCCACTGCCTTTGCTGTAATATGAAAGATGTCACTATCAATACATACTCAGGTGCTCACCTGCACTACAGGAAGACTAAAGATGTGCCTGATGGAAATCTGTTCATAAACAGAACTATATTGTATCACAATTGCACACTTTACACCTGGTGGCAGGAAACTAGTAATGACAGCTGAATGTTTTTTTTTTGAGAAGTTCCAAATTGTCCCTGTCAGATAGACCAGACCAACTGGAGATAGCAAATTTCCTTCCAATATGATACAAGTGAACTAGATTTTATTTTCTAAAGCCAATCTAATGGTGTCATGGTCACTGTTATTAAGGTTTATCCC
Source organism: Chiloscyllium plagiosum (assembly GCF_037043375.1). Classification (NCBI taxonomy): domain Eukaryota; kingdom Metazoa; phylum Chordata; class Chondrichthyes; order Orectolobiformes; family Hemiscylliidae; genus Chiloscyllium; species Chiloscyllium plagiosum. Next base: position 33,817,743 of record NW_028270167.1, on the reverse strand, counting down.
AGATAATCAAATAGTTTGAATTCAAATTCCACAGTGGCTCCAGTAGGATTTGAACTCCTATTTTTGAGAGTATAGTCAGCCTCTGGATTACCAGTTCAGTACATACCATCATTAAACAAACGTTGCCGTCAATAAGAATCCTTAAACCTAAAAGGGAAAACAGAAAGAGAAATGTCCTGTGGGAAATAGGTGCAGTTTTGTCTCTTTTCATGTAAAATAAATGAACAACAAAATTTAGCGATTTTTCAGCAACTCTACCTGAGCTATTTGTACTATTTCTTGTCAGCCCCTTCGCACTTATTGTAACACTCAATATTGAACCTGCCTCGAAGGGATTGTACTCATTTAGATTAGTGGGTGAAACATCAGTGAAAATGCAGGATATTGGGTCGCACCTATGCAGTAGTTGCAATCTTGACTTTTGACTTTTGACTATTTTTGGCTTCTCAAAATTCTCCATCTGGAAAGTTTACAACGGTGAGGCAATCCTTTTATTGTTTATTCTGTAACCAATGAACATCATCACTGACTCTGGCTGAGGGAGTGTATCTTTAAGCAGTGCCAAACTCCCCCATTAGCCAGTCAACAGGATTGCTTTCTGTAATATGGTGGGTTACCATGGTTACTGAACAAAAAGAGAAACAATGAGTCTTAAAATTCCTTTTCGGCTGTGCGTGGAGTTAGTCACAATTTCCCCACGGAGGTGCTATAGTGGGGGTTCCTTTTAATTCTTTTATAGCTAATGCTCCTTTGTACTCCCAGTACCAACGGTTCAAATCTATTGGAAAAAGGTGCTGCACTTGATCTGGAACGCACAGGAATTATTTTGTTCAGGGTTCCAACTCCTGATTGCTAACAAATGGCCCTGGAATAAGAGGCACACCCAAGTAGGAGATAGGTTTGATTCATTTGTGGATATCAGCTTACAATTACTATTGGTGTCCAGTTGTGCACAGCTTTTAATAGTTGCGTGCTTCCTTCAAAAATGAGATGAGAGAATGTTTACAAAGTATCTGCACTTATGTAGCACCATTTTAATGTGGTAATAAATTCCAAGGAAGTTGACAGGAATGTAGCCATTGTCATTGAGCCAAACAAAGCAGGTATGAAGATTCGTGATCAAAACCTTGTAGATTTTGAGGTTTGTCTTAAATGAGACCAGCAGGGAGGTGAAGAGGGTCAAGCATTAATAATCTTTTAAAATAAAACTTAATTCCAAAATATCTGGGCTGCAAACCCAAGTTTTAGAATTCAGTTGCTCTGATGCACAAAATGGGATTCAGCTCATTTGCAGCCAAGCTGTGTAACTCAAATTCCACTGATCCACATCTCTCTGCTCACCTCTGTGGTTTTGACTAAAATATCAGCTTCTCAAAGCTACAACTTCATTGTGAGAAAAAAATAACTCCAAATAATAATGCAAGTACGTTGTGAACCACTCCACTCTACAAGGCCCAGGGATATTGCTGGTGTATGGGTTAAATGATTTAAGCATTAACTTGATAGGAAACACCCTCTTAAAGGGATAAGCACAAACCTACCACATTTGCTCATTTCAAATGAAGCTCGGGTTGTAGACTTGATAAAGTGCCTTTAGTAATCTTTCTGTCATATTTTATTGTCTAATGATTCAGAATTTTGCAATACATTCTTTTCTAAATGTTACTATTTTAGCCTTGTGGTAAAATGAATGAATAAAATGGAAAGTGCCTATATTTTACGATGGCTGTTGGGGGGTCTTTTATTGTTTGTCAATTATGAAGGGGAGTTCTAGCCTTTCAAGAATTAGAGCAATCCATTCAGTGTTTTTATGGTTGGCGTGGAGAAAAGTGAAATTGTTTCATTTAATTGGCAACTTATACAATGGGAAACAACCCTAAGTACTTCACTGTCATTGAACTATCTTTTGAACAATCCAGACATAACAAGCTCCAAACACCAGCATTGTGACAATAAACAAGTAATCTGTTTTTATGATGTTGGTGGCAGAATAAATATTAACCAGGTGTTATACAAAAGCAAATACTGCTTGATATCTGAAATAAAAATGTAAAAGGCTTTTGGAAGAGAAAATGTGGTTACCATTCAGGTTGATGACCTGAATGTCTTCATTCCAGAGAATAATAAAAATGCAGAACTCACCACCACAGGAAGTGTTGAGGCAAGTAACTTGCATACTTTAGAAAGGCACGAGGTGATTACAGAAAGTTGTGGAGTGTGCCAGTGTTGGACTGGGAAGTCAGAAATCACACAACACCAGGTTATAGTCCAACAAGTTTATTTGAAATAACAAGCTTTCGGAGCTTAGCCCCTTGGTCAGGTGAGGTGGGAGGGAAGCACACAGAACACAGAATTTAAGGGCAGAGAGATCAAAAGATCATTCAAATGGTGTGAGTAAAGTGTCGAATAGTAAGTCTTTGCAGGTGACCAAGAGCGTTAGACTGTGTGAGTAAAGTGTCAATAGCTGACTAACACCCGCAGGGATGACCTATAATCTGATGAAATGAGGCAGACAGATAATTACAGAAAAATTAGAAATAAGGTGGTGCTGGAGACGATCCAAATGACTGGAATAACCTGGGGGGGAAAACACACAGAAACTTTGCCTATAAATTCTGTATTCGGTGCGCTTCCCTCTCACTTCACCAGATGAAGAGGCTATGCACTAGAAACTTATGATTTCAAATAAACCTGTTGGTCTATAACCTGGTATCGTGTGATTTCTAACTTCGTTGGAGAAAGAGAAATAAAAAGATTTACTAAAAGGCTGAGATAAAGTATATGTAATGGATGGAGTCTTGTGTGGATTATAAACATCAGGACAAATTAGATGAACTAGTGAAACTTTTACACTGTCCCTTCTCTGCAATGTTATGTAAATTACACATTACCTTAGTCTCTCCAATTTAACTATTGATTGAAGTCTGGAAATGCACTTTCCCCAATGCATCCGCATCCTTCCGTATTATGGAGCTCATAATTCTATGTGTGCCCTTAGGTTCTATGCAACTTTTAAAATAACTTCACAACATCTGAATTCCATACCCTTAGAAATAAATCCCATTGATTTATGGCTTGTTAATGTTTATTGCCTGTTGATGTGTGTGCAGGGATTATCTTGATTTCATCGATTGCAGCTGGATCAACTTGAAATTGACCTGAAAAGAATGGAAAAGTGCATCATGGCTTGTGTTTTGAGATCACTACTGCTGAGGTATAATGTTCCAGATACAAACCCTATCCCGGAGGCTTACAGGATAATCTAATCTAACAAAGCAGCACAGCACTGAGGGAAATGCATGTGACTGAGTTGAAAAGTGTGGCGCTGGCAAACCACAGCCGATCAGGCAGCATCCGAGGAGCAGGAGAGTCGCGTTTCAGCACAAGCCCTTCATCACGCTTGAAACATCAATTCTCCTGCTCCTTGGATGCTGCCTGACTGGCTGTGCTTTTCCAGCACCAAACGTTTTGATTCTGATCTCCAGCATCCTCACTTTGTCCCAGATTCATGTATCCAATCATTTTATTCTTCCAATAAACAATCCTGTCTGTATCTAGTGGATTACAAAAGAACCATCAAAGTAAGGCAAGAGAGTTTTCCAGTGGGTTATATGAAACAGCTTTTAGTGAGCCCTCATTTTACATCTGCCCGTATTGATTTCAAAGATTTAATATAGGCTGTGAACTTACTGTCAACGTTTCTTCCACTTAAGCAAGAAGCTGAGCCCACATATTCAGCACTGAACCTCTTGAGATTTTACCGAAAGCTCTCAAAACATTTTCACTATTTAAAAATGGTGGAATGTGATTCACCATCGTCATGTATGATTTGTCCATTGTTAATTGTATTTTGAATGTTAGTAGTATTCACATTAGAAAAAGACAATGTTGTCAAAGAGTATACTGAGATACAGGCTATTAGACTAGACAGGATTGAGGTTCACAAGGAGAAGGTGTTAGCAATTCTGGAAAGTGTGATAATAGATAAGTCCCCTGGGCTGGATGGGATTTCTAGGAGAAACTGAGGACTGCAGATGCTGAGGATCAGAGCTTAAAAATGTGTTGCTGGAAAAGCGCAGCAGGTCAGGCAGCTTCAAAGGAGAAGGATAATCGACGTTTCAGGCATAAGCCCTTCTTCAGGAATGAGGAGGGTGTGCCAAGCAGGCTAAGATAAAAGGTAGGGAGGAGGGACTTGGGGGAGGGGCGTTGGGAATGCGATAGATGGAAGGAGGTTAAGGTGAGGGTGATAGGCCGGAGAGGGAGTGGAGGCGGAGAGGTCGGGAAGAAGATTGCAGGTCAAGAAGGTGGTACTGGGTCCGAGGGTTGGGACTGAGAAAAGGTGGGGGGAGGGGAAATGAGGAAGCTGGAGAAATCTGTATTCATCCCTTGTGGTTGGAGGGTTCCTAGGTGGAAGATGAGTCGCTCTTCCTCTAGGTGTTGTGTTGCCATGGTGTGGCGATGGAGGAGGCCAAGGACCTGCATCCTTGGTGGAGTGGGAGGGGGAATTAAAGTGTTCAGGGACACCCGCACCAACTAACCCAACCGCCCCGTGGCTGAACACTTTAATTCCCCCTCCCACTCCGCCAAGGATGCAGGTCCTTGGCCGCCTCCATTGCCAGACCATGGCAACACGACGCCTGGAGGAAGAGCGCCTCACCTTCCGCCTAGGAACCCTCCAACCACAAGGGAAGAATGCAGATTTCTCCAGCTTCCCCATTTCCCCTCCCCCCACCTTATCTCAGTCCCAACCCTCAGACTCAGCACTGCCTTCTTGACCTGCAATCTTCTTCCCGACCTCTCCGTCCCCACACCTTCTCCGGCCTATCACCGTCACCTTAACCTCCTTCCACCTATCGCATTCCCAACGCCCCTCCTCCAAGTCCCTTCTCCCTACCTTTTATCTTAGCCTGCTTAGCACACCCTCCTCATTCCTGGATGGGATTTCTCCTAGGATTCTCTGGGAATCCAGGGAGGAGATTGCAGACCATTTGGCTTTGATCTTTATGTTATCATTGTCTACAGGAATTGTGCCAGAAGACTGGACGATAGCAAATGTCCCCTTGTTCAAGAAGGGGAGGAGGGACAACCCTGGTAAATATGGGCCAGTGAGCCTTATTACGGCTGTGGGTAAAGTGTTGGAAAAGATTATAAGAGATAAGATTTATAATCATTTAGAGAGCAATAAGTTGATTAGGTATAGTCAACACGGTTTTGTGAAGTGTGGGTCGTGCCTCACAAACCTTATTGAGTTCTTTGAGAAGGTGACAAAACAGGTGGATGAGGGTAAAGCAGTTGATGTGATGTACATGGATTTCAGTAAGGCATTTGATAAGGTTCCTCACAGTAGGCTGTTACACAAAATATGGAGGCATAAGATTTAGGGTGATTAAACAGTTTGGATTAGAAATTGGCTAGCTGAAAGTAGGAATGTTCATCCTGGAGTTCAGTTACTAATGGAGTACCGCAAGGATCAGTTTTGGGGCCACTGCTGTTTATCATTTTCATAAATGACCTGGATGAGGGCATAGAAAGATGGATTGGTAAATTTGCGGATGACACTAAAGTCAGTGGAGTTGTGGATAGTGCCGAAGGATATTGTAGGTTATAGAGGGACGTAGATAAGCTGCAGAGCTGGGCTGAGAGATGACAAATGGAGTTTAATGTGGAGAAGTGCGAGGTGATTCACTTTGGAAGAAGCAACAGGAATGAAGAGTACTGGGCTAATGGTAAGATTCTTGGTAGTGTAGATGGGCAGAGAGATCTTGATGTCCATGTACATAGATCCTTGAAAGTTGCCACCCAGGTTGATAGGGCTGTTAAGGAGTCATACAGTGTGTTATCTTTTATTTGTAGAGGGATTGAATTTCCGAGCCATGAGGTCACGTTGCAGCTGTACAAAACTCTGGTTTGGCCGCACTTGGAGTACTGCGTGCAGTCCTGGTCACCGGGTTATAGGGTGTGGAAGCTTTGAAAAGGGTTCAGAGGAGATTTAGCAGGATGTTGCCTCATATGGAGAGAAGGTCTTATGAGGAAAGGCTGAGGGATTTGAGGCTGTTTTCATTAGAGAGAAGAAGGTTGAGAGGTGACTTAATTGTGACATAGAAGATAATCAGAGAGTTAGATAGTGAGAGCCTTTTTCCTCACATGGTGATGGCTAGCATGAGGGAACATAGCTTTAAATTGCAGGGTGATAGATATACAACAAATGTCAGAAGTAGTTTCTTTAATCAGAGAGTAGTAGGGGCATGGAATGCCCTGCTGCAATAGTAGTAGACTTGCCAAGTTTAAGGGCATTTAAATGGTCATTGGAATAGACATATGAATGAAAATGGAATAATGTAGGTTAGTTGAGCTTCAGATTGGTTCCACAGATTGGTGCAACATCGAGGGCCGAAGAGCCAATACTGCACGTAATGTTCTGTGTTCTAAAGTCAAACCAGGATGTACCCTCTCATATACACTGGTCCTTAAATATATTACCGCTGTGAATAGTGAAAACGATTTTAAAAAAATTATACTTGAGACGGAGATACAGGAATCTGCAATAAATCTTTATTGATATTTTGTCACAGTTTCTTGTCACTTCTCCTGTTTTGTGGTGTCTAAATTACTAACACACAGGTCGGTGCCTCAAAAATGTGAGGCTGAGTTGTCCCAATATTAACCTGAACAAAATATATTGTGTTCAGGCCCTAGAGCAGGAGCAGGCTGAGCAGACATTAGTGATCAGTCCACCCAATTGGGGTCTGTAGCAATGCAAAGGCTGCTTGATAACTAACGCAAGCAAAAAAAAAACATTGATTCTATTGGATCCACTTTCACAGGCTGACAACAAGCAATGGAAATGTGAGGAGAATATCTTGCCCAGTGCATGATGATATTCATGTTGATGCATGTAAATCGCTGTCACTGCTCACCTCTATGATGTGGACAGTAAATGAAAGACTCCAGATTTCAACAAAATCGTTTTACTGACATATTTCTCTTGGGCTGAGCCAAGCACTATAGGAGGAGGAGTAGACCATTCAGCATCTAGATCCTGTTTTGCCATTCCATTAGAACACAGCTAGCCTGTACCTTCACCCACTTTTGTTCCTTGTCTCTTAATAGTGATACCCGGGAAGCATCCATCAAATTCAGTGTTGACATTTTCTGTCAATTTAGCTGTTTCTTTATTCATAAGTAAGAAGTGGGTGTCACTGGGTGGCCCAGCGCTTTACCACCACAGGCAAGTAGGGAACAGGTGCTGTGAGGTGCTTTCTTGAACTGCTGCAGTCTGTTTGGAGTTTGGACGGGAGTTCTAGGAATCTGGTGCAAAGAGAGTGAATTGCACAACCCTTTAAAAATTAACGTGATCAGAAGATCAGGCAGCATTATCATCTCCTCTTCATAATGTAAAACCGCTTCTGAGGCAATGATTTGCTCCTCAGTGCTGCAGTGCCTAGGTGTGGCACAGAGCATATCCCAGTCAGAGCTCAGTGCTGAGAGGGGCCCTTCCTCCCAAAGCCCGCAGTGAAATTGCTGAACAAATGCCAGCTGCTTCCCCCAGTGTTGGGTGGGCAGACCAGAATCTGAGGTGTGTGTGAAGGCTGGGAAGAATTCACCCGCCCTAAGTATTGTCCAGCGTTCGCTGCATGACATACACAGGGGAAACTCAGATGCAGATATTAGGAGAAAAGAAAGAGAGAGTTTACAAAAGCAAAGTTGTGGCAGCAAGGAGTGAGTCATTGAAGGAACTCCCCAGTGAGGCACAAAGTTGGACACTGTCCTGCAGGAGTCAGAGAGATTGGACTTCATCTTAACACCACTGTACCCAAGGTAACATTAAGCTGTAAGTAAATACAATGCATTTATTGACTTAAAAGATTTATGTTAAAATTAAAACCGCAGCTGACAATTGAAAAGCGATTAGATGCCATGATGTGAATTTGGCTCCTAGTGTAATGCATGAATAAGTTCAAACAGTACCAACTGAGGACTGCAGCATTTTCTTCTCTTACTTCAAACAAACCTAACCTGTCAGAAAATTCTCCACAATATTTGTGGCACTCAGAAAGATTAGAGCTGTGAGAAACACCAGGTGCGATGTGATAAGTCAAGGATCTAAGCCTGAGCTCTCAGCATCCTGTCGTGACTGGCTTAAAGACAATGGAACTGTCTGTGTAGAATAACACAGGCTGGGACAGGCAGTCACGTCAGAGACAATGTGAGTTGGAAGTATTGGATGTTCAACAGAGACAAAGGAATGGACAGAGCAAGCTTTAGGGGAGAGAGGGATGGGCAGAGTGAGATACAGGAGAGACAGAGAGATGGACAGAGTGAGGTTCAGGAGAGACAGAGAGATGGACAGTGTGATGGTTAAGGAGAGACAGAAAGATACATGGAGTGAGGTTTAGGAGAGATAGATGGATAGAGCGAGGGTTTGGAGAGATAGAGAGTCTGGAAAGATGATAGTTAGAAGTGGTAAAGGTACTCCTTGGCTAATGCAGACTCCTGGTACTCACTATTGGCTGCAGAGAGTTTCTGGGGAAGACAAGGTCTGGATGTTTGAATAATTAATGGTACCAGCCACTAATGGGACTGAGAACTATCCAGGTAAAATGGTTCCAAATGATTTTAGGTTCCTGATTGTCTCTCTTCCTCTCCTGTATGTGTGGAAAAGGGCCAAGCACCAGCAACTCTGCAGTTCCTCACCAAAATGGACATTCTTCATGCGGGAGATGACTGTTTGACCAGAGGAAGCATCAAGCCTAGTCCGATTCTCATGTTCATTTGATGGGTTTTCACTTTGTTGGTGAGGGAATTACAGGACAGTGACCACAGGTTACCATCAGCAGTGACCAATTCCCAGAAATCTACTTAGTGTCTGTGTTTAACGTACACTTCTATTGTTTTATATTTACAAAATAATGAATTACACTTCCTGTTTACACTAGAAATTAAAATTCCATATTAATGGTGTCCTGTCAAGTGCGCCTTCTCTTGGTTGGATTGAATTAACTGAGTTAGTGATGGGTTTGAGTCTAACTAGTTCTTGCTGATCTACTCCATTCCCAATTAACAAAACTTCAATCATCAAAGACTGTTTTGAATCCCCACCTGCTTTCTACTGTGTTGTATTTTTGTACCTGATTAAGTTGTGATTTCCCTTTGCTTAAGGGTGTCCTACCATGTTGAAATCTCTGTGATAGCCCTGATTGGACCAATCCCTGGTTGAACAATCCTGACCTCAGAGAGAGCACTGGCTCCAGTGGATTACATCATCGCAGTTACTAATTAACAGGCAGCACTGTGACCTCTGCTCGGTTGACTGAAGTTTTGTATCTCAACCTTGACAGTGTGTGAGTGTGACTATCCAGGAAACATGTATTATCAAATATCCTCAGCCCTAGGGCACAGTTTAAACAACTGCACATCTCCAGTACCTGGCTAAAGTGGCAATTTTCAGGCATGAGCAGAATACTGAGACATCAAAACTGAGTTCAGTTCAGGTTGACACACACCATTTTGTTTTTAACAGGGTAATGGTTAGCTGCAAAAACCCAATGCTCCTTTACTTTTATCAACCCAAGGAAACCCAGCCAAATTGTTGTATCCACTCAAAGTCAATGCAGTTGAGAGCTGCTAACTCAGTACCAAGAATGGGCACCTTTCTTATCCACATGACTGGGCCTACTGGGCCATTGGGAGCATCCAGGAAAGTATTTTATGCTCATGATCACATTGCTAAAATCAATCTGTGGCACTTCCATATGATATCCAAAATTAAGGAATTAAAAAGTCCTCTCCGAAAATGTCAATGACCGAAATGGGATGCGTTTAGGGATATTTTATATACACGTTGTTAGGGGTCTGACCCTGACTTGCATTCTAGGAGCTAAGGTAGCTGTGGTAAACTCTGGTTAAGGGAAAGAGGGTTATAGTACTCTATGGTAGATATATTCAGAAAAAGCAGGAATGGAGGTCAGAACCCTGGATATATTCCAGGATTTGATACTGATACTTCTGCACCTACAGTATCTTTTACGTCCATGGACAATTACAGGGTCATTGAAGTGTTAATTTTCTTCCAGACTAGCTTCATCTTGCTCCATGATCATGTGGACCCCTGCTGGTCGGACAACGCGGTTAGCACTCCTTTGATGTGCAGGTGAGCTGGATGATCTACTTGGAGACTTATGTGATCTGGTAGAGCCAGGGGATCGGACAGGAGACCTGTTGTACCGTCTGGGTGATCGACCAGCTGCTCTTGGTGATCTAGTAGGAGGTCCAGAGGAAACTATGAATCCAGCTTGTTCAGCTGCACTCTTGGAAACACTTAGGGAATCTTCCTCAGTTTCTGGAGAATCCTGGAATACATATGGAATTGAGTGAGATTATTTCTGGCAATTCTATGATTCAGAGGCAGGGACTCCCTTTCCCAATTTCACTGCCATGTCTCTACCTTTTCTCTGATGACGTACAATCCTGCAGGGCTCTTGCGTTCCCGTTCATGCTCCACCGTTTTTGGTAGCAGTTCTACTTAAAGAGAAACAGAATAACTATGAAGTCACTAGTGACTGTTATTAACTTGTTTTGTATCCTTTTTATTATGCTCACTGTGTTCTGTACACCCTATTCTTTTCCAAAAAGCAAATGATGTGCTATGTGATAGCAAAGGCTTTCTGGAAGTCCACATACACCATATCCACTGCAATTTCCCCCACCTGCCATACCAGTAGTTTCCTCAGAGTAGAAAATGTGTTGCTGGAAAAGTGCAGCAGGTCAGGCAGCATCTTCAAGAAGGGCTCATGCCCGAAACGTCGATTCTCCTGCTCCTTGGATGCTGCCTGACCTGCTGCACTTTTCCAGCAACACATTTTCAGCTCTGATCTCCAGCATCTGCAGTCCTCACTTTCTGCTTCCTCAGAGTAGTCAATTCAATGCAATCTTTCTTTTTAAAATCATTTTGGCTGCCTCTAATTATTTTGCCTTCCTCTCAACATTACTACTTCCATCATTGATGACAGCACCCAAGAATGTATGAGGCACAGTACTAAATTAACTGGCCTTTAGTTACTTAGGTTACTCAGCTTTGTTTCATGTTATGAAAGGGGTTTTTAAATTGGTCACTCATGTCTCCTAGTACACATTCAATCTTAAAAAAATTCCTGCAATATACAAGCCTGATTTTAATATCTAAAGCAATGGGAATTAAGGAACTATTGCCTGTTATCCATTCACAGATTTACACCTAAGAACTGAGTTCAGTTTAAAATGCTTGCAATACTAAGTTCCTGCCACTGGATGTCAGCTCAACATCTTTTGAAAACCATAAACTATTCTCATTGAAGTGAGCAGTAACAACATAAGGGAATGTAACAATTTCCACCACTTACTGACATTGAACCTGTTGATTTTCCTGCTTCTCGGATGCTGCCTGACCTGTTGGGCATTTCCAGCACCACTCTAATCTTGACTCTAATCTCTAACATCTGCAGTCCTCACTTTCGCCTAGTAGGTTTGAACCTGTGCTCTGTTCCCAGGGGAAGGCTCCAATTTGTTATATTAATTAACTATACAGCTCAGAAAGAGGCCATTTGGTCTACCTTTGCTGTGCTATTCTTATTCCTCTACCTTTTCCTGTTCTTCCAAATAAACCTTTTGGACAATAACCTGGTGTGTTAATTTTAACTTTGTCCACCCCAGTCCAACACTGGCACCTCCACATCATTCCCTGTTTGACATCCCTATATATGCTATCTACATAATTCCACTTTCAGGCCCTTGTACCATACCACAGATTCACAGAATTATTACAATTCAGAATAAGACTATTTAGTCCATGATGCCAGTGAAGACTGGTTCACCGAATGTTCATCATGGTTTAATGACATCCTTTTCCCCTTGACTCGGCACGTTGTTTCTATTTAAGTGATCATCCAATACTGTCTTGACTGGGTCAATTGAATCTGCCTCTGCCACTGTTTCAGGCACGGTATTCTGTGCCCAAAACCCTCGCTACATGAAAACATTCCTCTTCACATTGTTTTGTAAATCACTTTAAATCTGTGCCCTCTCACTCTTAATCTATTTACAAGCAGGAACAGTTTCTCCCTATTAACTCTGTCCAGGCCTTTCTTGCTTTTGAAAGCTTCAATCAAATCTCCTCTCAGAATTACAAGGAAAATAGTCCCAAATTCTCCTGTCTATCATTGTAACTGGTGTTTTTCATCCCTGGAACCATTCTTGTAAGTCTCTTCTTCACTTTCTCCAATGCATTTGTGTCTTTGAGGTCTAACTAGTGGTTTATAGCTTTAGTATAATCTCCCTGACTTGCCTTCTATGTCACTAATGATACATTCTTGCATGCTGTCAGGCTTATTAACTATACCGTCTACCTGTCCTGCCAGCTTACAAACATATACCCCCAGGTCTTGCTTCTCCTGCACATCCTTAGGAGTAGTACCTTTTGTTTGATAGTATTTCTTAATGTTCTTTCCAATGAGATGCATATATCACACTTCTCTGCACTGAACCTCATCTGCCAGCTCTCGCCCACTCCACCGACTTCTCAATTTCCTGCTCAACTCCTACACTATACTCTTAACAGATTAAAATATTTCCAGGTTTTGTATCATTTGCAAACTTTGATATTTCCCGTGCACTCTAAGATCATTGATGTAAATCAGGAAAAGCAGGACTTCCAATACTGACGCCAGGGGAACACCACTTCAAACCTTCCTCCGGCTTCAAAAAATATCCATGAAGAATTACTTTCTGCTCCTTATTCATGTTGCTAGTATCTCCTTTCTTCCATGACCTATAACTTTTCACAACTTTCCTATTGAGCACACTGTTTCAAATGCATTTTGGAATCCATGTACAACATCAACAGCATTACCCTCATCAGCCTGTTATCTCTTCAAAGAATTCCAGTAAGTCAGTTAATCAAGATTTTCCCTCAAGGAATCCATGCTGGTTCTCCCTAATTAACCCATGTTTGTCCACTTGACTATTAAATCTATTTAAAATGATTGTTTCTAGATGTTTCCCCATACCAAAGTCAGACCTGCAGGTCTGTAATTGCTGGACTTCTACTTATGAGTTTTTTTTTAATCAAGGGTGTAATAGCTGCACATTTCCAGTTCTCTGGCAACATTCCCATGCCCAGGGAAAGTGGAAAAATTATTGTCAGTGCTTCTGCAATTCCTACTTTCATTTTTCTATCAGTATTTTTGGATCCATCTTATCTGGTCTGAGTATTTTGTCAACTCTAAATACCAACAACTTATCCAATACCTAAACAGAAAACAAAAAAAAAAACAGTGGATGCTGGAAATCTGAAACAAAAACAGGAATTGCGAGAGAAACTGAACAGGTCTGGCAGCATTTTTGGAGAGAAGGCAGAATTAACATTTCTGGTCCAGTGAGTCTTCTTCAGAGTTGTCTGTAGCCAGAAAATGGTTGGGGGTGGTGGTGGTGGAGAGAAGGAGGTGGAGTCCAGAGAGAGAGAACAGCAGTTGGGCAGATAAAGGAATAGTTTGCTCATTCCTCAGTGACTGTTCAGATTCACCTCACGTGGATTCCAACTTACGTTTCATCCTTCAAATTTCCTAGCATCCCATGAGATACAAAGCTCCTCATACAGCTGTTTGTGCCACACTCTGAGATCCACACTCAGTGCCATGCACTGCCAGAAGTGCACTCTCAACCTTTCTCTCCATTACCACTGCCTAGCGTTGGCTCAGAGCTGCCATGCCCTCAGTTCCACCTCATTTTCCGGCTTATTTGATACTCTAACAAGAAAATTGTTCTCTTCCTTTCAGTCTTTAAGAAACACCATCTGTCACAAGTCAGAGGTACCCATGTCCACCTGGAACCTCCCTTCCCTCCTGTCTCCATTCTCTCTCCTAATCTTACCTCCTATTGAGTATTTACTATCCTTTCTGACCTTCTGCTCTATGATGCTAAACTGTACTTAGCAAAGCTTGTAGTTTTACCTGTCTGCACCCTCACACAATCAAGTTCAGGCACGACATGATGTTGAACTTTTCTTCCATTGTCTTCACCTCTGTGCCCACTTTCTTTGGACAAGAGTCCTCTTCCTATCCCACACATCCTTTCATCCATGTCTAACAGTGTCCCTCCACCTGGACCACTTTATCTTCCTCTGAACCGATGCACTCTGTGCCCTCAAATCCAGCCCTGATTTTGTCATCAAGCCTGCTGACAAGGGTGGTGCTCATGTCGTCTGGCAGACTGACCTCTGTGTTGCAGAAGCTGAGCCCCAGCTCTCATTCACCTCCTGCTATCTCCCCCTGGACCATGACTCCACCATGGAACATCAGGCTATTGTGTCCACAATGGTCACTTATCTCATTTCATCTGATGACCTCTCCTGTACTGCCTCCAAACTCATGGAATCCAGCCGTAAAAAGCTCGCTTCTACCTCCTTTCCAAAATCCATTAACGTGACTGCCTGGTTGGACACATTGTTTCTGACTGTTCCTTTCCCATAGAAGTCACCTCTCTCTACTCAGGCTCCATTTTTTCCCCTCCATGTCCAGTCTCTTCCCACTTACATCCACGATTCTTCTAACACTTTACGTCAGTTTCAGAATTTCCAGTTTGTGGGCTCTATCTGCTGCCTCCTCACCATGGATGGTATACTCCCTTTACACATCGATCCCCCATCAGGCTGATCTCAGGGCTCTCTGTTTCTTCCTGGAAAAAAAGTCTGAACCATCCCTACCCATCACCACCCTCTTCTGCCTGCATTCTCATTTTGAACAACTTCTCCTTTAATTCCTCTCACTTTCCTCAGGTCAAAGAGTTGGCCATGGGTACCTGCATGGGACCCAGTTATGTCTGTCTTTGTGGGGCATGTGGAACTTTCCTTGCTCCAATCTGACTCGGGTCCCTCCCACAACTCTTACTCCTGTATATCAATGACATCATTGACACCGCTTTCCGCTCTCATCCAAAATTGGAAAAATTAATCAATTTTGTTTCTAATTTCCACTCTGCCCTCACTTTCACCTGGTCCACCTTCGACTCTTCCCTTCCCCTCCTCGACATCTCACTTTCCATTTCTGGGGATAGGCTGGCCACAAATAATGCTACAAACCCACAGATACCTGGATTATACATCCTCACATCTTGCTTCTGTCAAGATTCTATCCCTTTCTCCTGGTTTCTCTGTCTCTGTTACATCTGATCCAATAATGCCATCTTCCACAAGGGGTGCTCCGAAATGTCCGACTTTTTCCGGAACTGAGGACTACCCCCCTGTGGCAGACAGATCCCTTAGCTGTGTCCAAGCCATTTCTCACACTTTGGCCCTCACCCCTTCTCTTCTCTCCCACAACATTGATAAGGACTCCTTGTCTGCACTTTCCACCTCCCACCCCCCCCGTATCCAAAGGATCATAAGTTGCCATTTCCATCATCTCCAGAGGGACACCATCACCACACACACAGTTTCCTCCCCTCTCGTCAGTATTCCACAGGGATTGTTCCCTCTGGACAACTTTGTCCACTCCTCCTCCCCTCCCAACACCTCCCCACACCCCCACGGCATCTTCTTCTTGTTATGGACCAAACCAACCCCCTGCAAAGGAGATAGCCCAGATCCTACTTTTTTTATTTACATTCTCTCTTCCTGTATAACGTTTGTATTCAGCTAAGTTCTCAATTGTCCTTGGTTTGAATCTTTCAACTTAACTCATCACGCTCTTTCTGAGATTGATGGTGTCTTTTCAGAAGCCACGTGGCACAATGATAGTGCCCTGCCTTTGGTCCAGAAGCTCTGAGTTCAAATCCCACCTAAGGACTTGATGGCCATAGGAAATGTAGCATTATGTGGCTAAGTAGGTTGACTATGACTCTATAAATCCTTCTGATACATTCTATGGCTGGCTGTAGGAGTGGGAGAGTTTCCTGGTCAGCCAAGTTGCGTTGTAATTACAGGGTACCAGCATCCACATTTTAAAAACCCCACACGCAGTTTCTTGTGATGAGCAAGCTTTATCCTCATTTACAAAGATTATCACATACTCACTTTGTCAGTATTAAATGCTCTAATCCATTCTTAAGTTTCAATACTCATTAAGGAGAGGATGTTGGTCAATGAATATGTCTAAGTTTTCACCAGTTGGTAGCATCAAGTACATCAATTCAACTATTGTCTAGTTTAGGTACGGACTAAACCTCTCTCTTATCTAATTCTGTTGCCCAAATGATCAGCGCATTTGGCTGTTAATTGAAAGTTTAGTCATTTCAGATCATCCAGCAAAGAAACCCTTGTTGTTTCATGCTCTGTGGCACAATGGTACTGTACCCACCTTTGAACCAGAAGGCCTGGACCCAAGTCCCAAGTCCCACCTCCTCTAGGGATGTGTCAAAACACATCTGAACAGACCGATTACAAATCTATTATCTAAAGCTCTCTCTTCCCTGACCTGAGGGGAGTACCTATTTGTGTAAAGTTGAGACTTTTATATCCCACAATTGTCAACTGAGTTGATGTGCCAAATGAAGTTGTCGATTTGTGGTCAAGGTATTTGCATATTAATCAAGGATAATGGTTCAACCTGGCCAATCCCCAGTTCGTCAGGCTTCAGTTAAATTATTGGCTCTTTGTAAGGTTCTCAGTCGCCCACATGTACACCTAGCGCTTTACCAGAAAGAAGTCTACTACCTATTTGGCATGCTTCGTGAATGGAAATCTCTCTTCAGGGGAATGGAGTCATCTTTGGCTGGCAATACTCCAGACAACACTGCTCCCTGCTTTTTATCCTTCCCTCTCACCTGGATCTGAAACTGGGGACCAGAGTGATGAGCTCCACCCTCCAGCCCTGTAACATACACACCATTCAACGACACTCACGTGACACATTACCTTCACGTTTACCCTGATCCTCATTCCGTTCTGCAGAACGTGAAGAGGTTCCTTTCTCTCCTTTGCTTTTATTTCTGAAAACAAACCAGGCAAAACGGTAAAGTAGAATACCCTTCAAATTGATATATTTGGAGATACACAGTGGACATGAGTGGAAGTATCCACCCTTTCACAAACCAGGAAGTCAGAAAGAGATAAAACGAACGGTACAGGAAGTAGATAAGATTGTTTATGCTTATGACAATGTTAATCAGGAACTAACCTGAAAACAATCAGATTGCGTTCAATACAGTATGGGATAATAATTTGTGCCATCTTTTGAGCTTGGGAACTACAATTCCTAATTTGTCGATGTCTGGTGAAGCAGAGAAGAAAGTTGGAGCTGCCTCCTCATTTAACTGCTGGGCTATAAGCCCAGCTGGAAACCGAACAGCATGAAAAGCATTATACAAGGCTTGTGCAGCTGTCTCCAGCACTCAGCAGCAGTCTGTGCCTCTGAAGGGCAAGCTACACAGGGTAACTAAAGGCTACAACTGTCTGATATTGCAACAGTTAAACAGTGGCTATGAAGAACATCTGGACAGTGAGTGGCCTCCAAAGGTCATTGATGCAGTGCTGGAGACTTTTATAATGGAAAAACAATTATCCTACAGGAGGGTGGTGGGATGCAGGGAAAACCCTCCAAAGGGAGTGTAAGCATGGAAACATACAAAACTGGAGCAGGAATAGGCAATTCAGCCTATTGTGTCTGCTCCACCATTCATGATGATCATGGCTGTTCATCCAACTCTTAGAGTCTGTTCCTGCTATTCTTCCATATCCATTGATCCCTTTAGGCTCACTTGCTATATCCAACTCATTCTTGATATCATATAATGTTATGATCTGGATTGCTTTCTGTAGTAAATTCCACAGACTCATCAATCTGTCTGGGTGAGTAAATTTCTCCTCATCTCAGCCCTAAATGGTTTACCCTACATCCTTAAACTATGACCTCTGGTACTGGACTCCCACATTATTGGGAACATCCTTCCTGCATCAAACCGGTCTAGCACTGTCAGAATTTTAGAGGCTTCTATAAGATCCCACAGGACTGGCAGCTTAATATTCCAGGATGCAAATGCTTTGGAAGGATAGAAAGAGGGGCAAGGAGAGGAGAGGTAGTGGCACTTTTGATAAGGGATAACATTACAACTGTACTTAGGGAGGATATTCCTAGCAATACGTGCAGGAAAGTTACTTGGGTGGAACTGAGAATTACGAAAGAGATGATCATCTTTTTGCGATTATACTATAGACATTCGAATAGTCAGCAGAAAATTAAGAAACAAATTTGTAAGGCAATCTCAGTTATCTGCAAGAATAATAGGGTAGTAATGTAGGGGACTTTAACTTCCCAAACATAGACTGGGACTGCCATAGAGTTAAGGGTTTAGATGGAGAGGAATTTGTTAATTGTGTGTACAAGAAAATTTTCTGATTCAGTATACAGATATACCTATTAGAGGTGTAAAACTAGACCTATTCTTGGGAAATAAGGCAGGGCAAGTGACTGAGGTTTCAGTGGGGGAGCACTTTGGGGAAAGTGAACATTATCCTAATAGTTTTAAAATAATGATGAAAAAGGATAAACTGGATATAAAACTTAAATTTCTAAATTGGAAGAAGGAAAATTTTGATGGCATTAGGCAAGAACTTTCAAAAGTTGTTTGGGTTGGATGTTCGCAAGTTAAGGGATGGCTGGGAAATGGGAAGCCTTCAAAACCGAGATAACGTGAGTCCAGAGACAGTATGTTCCTGTTATGATGAAAGGTAAGGCTGGTAGGTGGAGGGAATGCTAGATGATTAGAGAAATTTAGGTTTTGGTCAAGAAAAGGAAGGAAGCATTTGTCAGGTCGAGACAGCAGAGATCAAGTGAATCCTTAGAAGAGTGTAAAGACAGTACTAGAGGGAGATCAGGAGGACAATAAGGGAACATGAGATAGGGCTATTTTGGCAAATAGGGCAGAGAAGAATCCAAAGGGCAGTTATAAACATGTTCAGAATAAAAGGGTAACTAGGGAGAAATAGGGCCCCTCAAAGTTCATCAAGGTAGCCTATGTGTGGAATCGCAGGAGATGGGGGAGATACTAAATGAGTACTTTACTGTGGAGAAGGACATGGAAGGTATAGAATGTGGGGAAATAGATGGTAACATCTTGAGAAATGTCCATATTACAGTGGAGGAGGTGCTGGATGTCTTAAAATGCATTAAGGTGGATAAACCTCCAGGACTTGTCAGAGGAAGTGGTGGAGGCTGGTACAATTGCAACATTTAAAAGGCATCTGGGTGGGTATATGAATAGGAAGGGTTGAGAGGGATTTGGGCCAAGTGGCAAATGGGACTAGATTCGGTTAGGATACCTGGTCGGCATGGATGAGTTGGACCGAAGGGTCTGTTTCCATGCTGTATATTTTTGTGACTTTATGACCTGATCAGGTGTTCTCTAGAACTCAGAGGGAAGCTAGGGAAGTGATTGCTGGGCTCCTTCTTGAGATAGTTGTATAATCAATAATCACAGGTGAGGTGCTGGAAGACTGGAGATTGGCTAACATGGTGCCACTATGTGTTAAGGAAGGTGTTAAGGAAAGGCCAGGGAACTAAAAATCAGTGAACCTGATATCAGTGGTGGGCAAATTGGAGGGAATCCTGAGGGACAGGATTTACATGTATTGAGAAAGGCAAGGACTGATCAGGGGTTGTCAACATGGCTTTGTGCATGGGAAATCATGTCTCACTAATTTGACTGAATTTTTTGAAAAAGTAATGCAGAGGATTGATGGGGGTAGTTTTATGGACGTGATCTATATGGACTTCAGTAAGGCGTTTGACAAGGTCTCTCATGATAGACTGGTTAGTAAGGTTAGGTCACATGGCATTCAGGGCAAACTAGCCATTTGAATACAGAACTGGCTTGAAGGTAGAAGATAGAGGGTGGTGGTGGAGGGTTGCTTTTCAGACTGGAGGCCTGCAACCAGTGGAGTGCCACAAGGATCGATCCTGGATCCACTACTTTTCGTCATTTACATAAATGATTTGGATGTAGGCATTAGAGGTATAATTAGCAAGTTTGCAGATGACACCAAAATTGGAGGTGTCGTGGACAGCTTAGAAGGTTACCTCAGAGTACAATGGGATTGTGACCAGATGGGGCAATGGGCTGAGGAGCGGCAGATGCAGTTTAATTTAGATAAATGTGAGGTACTGCATTTTGGAAAGTCAAATCTTAACAGGACTTATACACTTATACACCTAGGTAAGGTCTGAGGGAGTGTTGTTGAACAATGGAACAGAAAACTCAAAAAAGGATCATGCCATAAGGTCAAGTGAAATAGGGATTGATAAGAAGGGTGAGGGGAGTAACAAATTAAAAATATTATATATGAATGCACAAAGCATTAGAAATAAGGTGGATGAGCTTGAGGCTCATTTGGAAATTGGCAGTTACGATGTTGTGGGGATAACTGAGACGTGGCTTCAGGTGGACAGGGCCTGGGAAATGAATATTCAAGGCTATGCATGCTATCGTAAGGACAGACTGACTGGCAGAGGGGTGGGGTGGCCCTGTTGGTAAGGAATAATATTCAGTCCCTTGCACGGGGGGGACCTAGAATTAGGGGATGTAGAGTCAGTATGGATAGAGCTGAGAAATCCTAAGGGTAGGAAGACCCTAATGGGAGTTATCTACAGGCCCCCAAACAGTAGCCTGAATGTAGTGTGTAAGTTGAATAAGGAGCTCAAATTGGCCTGTCGCAAAGATATTACTACAGTTGTTATGGGGGATTTCAACATGCAGGTAGATTGGGAGAATCAGGATGGTACTGGACCCCAAGAAAGGAACTTTGTGGAGTGCCTCTGAGGTGGATTCTTAGAACAGCTTGTGCTGGAGCCTACCAAGGAGAAAGCAATTCTGGATCTGGTGTTGTGCAACGAACCGGATTTGATCAGGGACCTTGAAGTAAAGGAGCCATTAGGAGGTAGTGACCACAATACAATAAGCTTTAATCTGCAGTTTGAAAGGGAGAGGGTAGAATCGGAAGTGACAATACTTCAGTTGAATAAGGGGAACTATGGAGCTATGAGGGAGGAGCTGGCCAAAGTTCAATGGTGCAATTCCTTAGCAGGGATGGCAGTGGAGCAACAATGGCAGGTATTTTTGGGTATAATGCACAAGATGCAGGATCAGTTCATTCCAAAAAGGAAGAAAGATCCTAAGGGGAGGCAGGGGTGGCCGTGGATGACGAGGGAAGTTAAGAAACATATAAAGACAAAAGGGACAAAGTATAATATAACAAAGATGAGTGGGAAATCGGAGGACTGGCAAGCTTTTAAAGAACAACAGAGGATAACTAAAAAGGAAATATGCAGAGAGAAAATAAGGTACGAAGATAAACTGGCCAAAAATATAAAGACTAAAATTGGGCCCTTGAAGACAGAAATGGGTGAATTTATTACGGGGAACAAAGAAATGGCAGAAGAGTTGAATTGGTACTTTAGATCTGTCTTCACTGGGGAAGACACGAGCAATCTCCCAGATGTAACAGTGGCTGAAGGACCTGAACTGAAGGGAATTTATATTCGGCAGGAAATGGTGTTGGAGAGACTGTTAGGTCTGAAGGCTGATAAGTCCCCGGGACTGATGGTTTGCATCCCAGGGTACTGAAGGAGGTGGCTCTAGAAGTCGTGGATGCGTTGGTGATCATTTTCCAATGTTCTATAGATTCAGGATTAGTTCCTGCGGATTGGAGGGTGGCTAATGTTGTCCCACTTTTTAAGAAAGGAGGGAGAGAGAAAACAGAATTATAGACCAGTTAGTCTGACCTCAGTGGTGGGAAAAATGCTGGAGTCAATTATAAAGGACGAAATTACGACACATCTGGATAGCAGTAACAGGATAGGTCAGAGTCAGCATGGATTTATGAAGGGGAAATCATGCTTGACGAATCTTCTGGAATTTTTTGAGGATGTAACTCTGAAGATGGACAAGGGAGATCCAGTGGATGTAGTATACCTGGACTTTCAGAAAGCCTTTGATAAAGTCCTACATAGGAGGTTAATGAGCAAAATTAGGGCACATGGTATTAGGGGCAAAATACTGACATGGATTGAAAATTGGTTGGCTGACAGGAAACGGAGAGTTGTGATAAACTGCTCCCTTTCGGAATGGCAGGCGGTGACCAGTGGTGTGCCGCTGGGATCAGTGCTGGGACCGCAGCCTTTTACAATGTACATTAATGATATAGATGAAGGTATTAAAAGTAATATTAGCAAATTTGCTGATGACACAAAGTTGGGTGGCAGGGTGAAATGTGAGGAGAATATTAGGAGAATACTGGGTGACCTGGACAGGCTAGGTGAGTGGACGGATGCATGGCAGATGCAGTTTAATGTGGATAAATGTATGATTATCCACTTTGGTGGCAAGAACAGGAAGGCAGATTACTACCTAAATGGAGTCAAGTTAGGTAAAGGGGCAGTACAACGAGATCTAGGAGTTCTTGAACACAGGTCAATGAAAGCAAGCATGCAAGTACAGCAGGCAGTGAAGAAAGCTAATAGCATGCTGGCCTTCATAGCAAGAGGGATTGAGTATAGAAGCAAAGAGGTCCTTCTGCAGCTGTACAGGGCCCTGGTGAGACTGCACCTGGAATATTGTGTGCAGTTTTGGTCTCCAAATTTGAGGAAAGACATTCTGGCTATTGAGGGAGTGTAGGTTCACGAGGTCAATTCCCAGAATGGCGGGACGATCTTACGCTGAAAGATTGGAGCGACTGGACTTGTAAACGCTTGAGTTTAGAAGACTGAAAGGGGATCTGATTGAGACGTATAAGATTATTAAAGGATTGGACACTCTGTAGGCAGGAAGCATGTTTCCGCTGATGGGTGAGTCCTGAACCAGAGGACACAGTTTATAAATAAGGGGTAGGCCACTTAGAACAGAGTTGAGGAGAAACTTCTTCACCCAGAGAGTGGTGGGTGTATGGAATGCTCTGCCCCAGAAGGCTGTGGAGGCCAAGTCTCTGGATACTTGCAAGAAAGAGTTGGATAGAGCTCTTAGGGATAGTGGAATCAAGGTTTATCAGGATAAGGCAGGGACAGGATACTGATTGAGGATGATCAGCCATGATCATAATGAATGGTGGTACTGGCTCAAAGGGCAGAATGGCCTACTCCTGCACCTATTGTCTACTGTCTATAAAGAGACCTTGGAGCGCAGGTTCATAGTTCCTTGAAAGTGGAGTCTCAGGTAGGTAGGATAGTGAAGAAGGCATTAAGTATGCTTTTCTTTATTGGTCAGAGCACTGAGTATAGGATTTGGAAGGTTATGTTGCAGTTGTATAGGTCATTGATTAGGCCACTTTTGGAATATTGTGTGCAATTATGGTCTCCCTCCTCGAGGAAGGATGCTATGAAATTTGAAAGGGTTCAGAAAAGATTTACAAGTGTTGCCAGTATCGGAGGATTTGAGCTATAGAGAGAGGCTGAATAAGCTGAGGCTGTTTTTCCTAGAGCGTCAGAGGCTGAGAAGTGGCTTTATAGAGGCTTATAAGGGGTATGGATGGGGTAAATAGGCAAGTTCTTTTCTGTGGCATAGGGGAGTCCAGAACTAGAGGTCCTAGGTTTAGGGTGAGAGAGGAAAGATTTAAAAGGGGTCTAAGGGGCAACCTTTTCATACAGAGGGTGTTGTGGGTATGGAATGAGCTGCCAGAGGAGGTGGTGAAGGCTGATACAATTACAACATTTAAAGGTATCTGGATGGGTGTATGAATAGGAAGGGTTTAGAGCGACATGGGCCAAGTGCTGGCAAATGGGACTAGATTAATTTAGGATATCTAGCCGGCATGGATGAGTTGGACTGAAGAGTCTGTTTCCATGCTGTACATCTCTATGTCTCTATGACATATGTCAGTCCTGCCATCCCAGGAATCAGTCTGCTAAACCTTTGCTGCACTGTTTCTATCACAACAACATCCTTCTTCAGATAAGGAGACCAAAACTGCAGAAAATATTCCAGGAACGGTCTCACCAAGACCGTATATAATTGCAGAAAGACATCCCTGCTGTTACACTCGAATTCTCTCACTATGAAGGCCACCATACTATTTGCCTCCTTTACTACCTGCTGCTCCTGCATGCTTACCTTCAGCGGCTGGTGCACAAGGGCATGCAGGTCTTGTTACACATTCCACTGTCTCAATTTATAGCTATTTTGACAATAATCCGCCTTCCTCATTTTGCTTACAAATTGGATAACCTCATATTTACCCATATTATAATGCATTTGCCCACTTGATTGGCTTTGTCCAAACCTGACTGAAGCACCTCTCCATCCTCCTCATGGCTCACCCTCCCAGCAGGTGGCTAGGGAAGTCAATGTTGGGAGTCTGGCAGCAGGGTGAGAAGATGTTTAATGACTTCTCATACGTGGTCAATATCAGTGAATGCACCTTCAGTTCACATCACAGGCTGATGTAACACCAGCCTCCCTGGCTGCACATAAACACATCGCTTGTCAGCAACTTTCATTACCACTCAGAACTCACATCTGACATTCACATCTTACCCATTTATACTCTCACTTCCTCTGACTCTGTGTCTCTATTTCCTTTTATTATCTAATTTTCACATGCATTCTGCTGATTCGATCATGTTTACTATATATTCATTTCTCTGCTGCTAGCACTTTCATTCCACTGACAAAAGTGCTGCACTACCACAGGCACTGTCTATCACATGAAGTATTAACATGAAATATTGCCTGTTCAGGTGGATATGACACCATTTTATAATGAGCCACAATAATACTCCCAGTGTCCTGGGCAATATTTATTTCTTGTCGCACATCAATAAACATATAAATAGATTCTTTGATCATTTATCTCACTCCTATCTTTGAGACCTTGCTGTATGAAATTTAGGTACCGTGTTTCCCTACAATATACAATGACTACACTTCAAAAGTACTTCATGGTTTGCAAAGGTCTTCAGCACATCCTGAGGTTCTGATAAGGGTTATGTAAATACAAATTCACATTTTCTTCCACTGTAGGTGTTGGAAAGTCAAGTTTGAGTTGATGTAATCATTATTTCTCATCTTTTGAGTCTTAATGGCCACCAAAGTTCTCAATTAAAAGGAATTATTCAAATCAGTATGCGAACATATTTAAGTCTGATTGTGTGTGTCGCTATATCTGTCAAAATTACACAGAGACAAGGCATAGCTATTCTTTGAGATATTCCACTTTGCAGCATGTAATTTCAAATGCAAATTATTAAAAACAAATCCAATCTCAGGATATGGTTATCATTAACAAGAGTGGCATTTATTAATAATACCCCGAGAAGATAACAGGCTTCCTATTAGAAACACTGTCTTTTGTAGCAGTTTAATACAACCAATTGCTCTGCACTTACCCCACTTCAGGGGTAACCATATTTTAATGGGGCTGGACTTACACTCAGAATAAACTGAATAAAGAGACTAAATGTCCTTCTCTAAAGGATACCAGTGCACCACTTGGGTTTATCTAACAATTGGACAGGCTTTTAACTTCCAGATCTTTAAACTTTACATAAAATTTTACAACTACTATTATGAGAGTTCAACTCACCCACGCTAGCATACTAATCTTGTAATAAAACCATAATATGACCAAACTCTTTTATGTGGAGTCATTTACAGTAAGTCATTCTGTATGCGCAATAATAAACAGGCATGATATAAAAACCAAGAAGCTCAATTCAATCTTACTTTTTGGAAGGTTTCCAGCAGGCACACACAGTTACCAAGGTAACCAGAAGGAAAATCCCGCCTGTAGAAAGGATGATATATAAGGAACTCCGCCCTAGAAAAAAATACAACAAGGTCACTGTCCAATCCTTCAGTCTCTGAATTTTAAGTGGAAGTATTCTAGTTATGTTTAGAAGAATAATAAGCCCACCCCCCCCCCCCCACGTTGTGGTGTAGTAGTAGCATCTCTACCTTGGACAGAGAGATCCATAGCTTAAGTCCCACCTTCTCCAGATGTCTACAATAACATCTCTGAACAGGTTGATTATAAAAATGGGTTAAAAAAGATCAACACATGAAATGGTTTTCTGCCCATAAAGTCTCTTTTATTCACATTGTCATAGAATCTTTGAATTTTACAGCATAACGAGAGCTCATTTGGATCACTATGTTTGCACTGCCTTCATCAAAGGTGGCCTCAAATATTGTAGGATTGATCCATTTCCCATCAAAAAGCTTTTAGGTGCCTGATCACAAGACTGCTTTTGATAAGGCCCTGGTTGGTAAAATAAAGTTCTCCTAATATGTTAGGGACATACAATAGGAACGTAGGTAAAGGAGTAGGCCAATCAGCCCCTCTAGGAGCAATTCAATGTGATCAAGGCTGATCTGCGCCCTAACTCCATATACCGACCATACAGTCCATATTGCTTAATACCAATGCTTAACAAAAGATGATCTATCTCATTTTAAAATTAACAACTGATTTAGCATCCACTGCCACTTGTAGAAGAGAATCCCAAACATCTACCACCCTTGGTTTGTAGAAATACTTCCCCCTCTCCTGAATGGTCTTGCCCCAATGTTTAGACTTTGCCTCCTAGTTCTAGAATCACCAACCAGTGGAAATAGTTTATCTTTATCTACCCTATCTTTTCCTGTTGATATCTTGAAGACTTTGATCAGATCACCTCTTAACTTTATAAATTCTAAAGAAAACAAGCTTGATTTGTATAATCTCTCCTCATAGCTTAACCCCTGAAGTCCAGGTATCATTCTTCTAAACCAAATAGCCAAATAAACTAAATATATTGGCAAGGGCAATATATCCATCCTAAAGTGTGGTACTCAGATCTGCTCACAGTACTCCAAGTGGGGTCTAACCAGGGTTTGCATAACTGTAGCATAACTTTTGCATCTTTATACTTCAGTCCTCTAGATATAAAGGCCAGCATTCCATTAGCTTTACTGATTATTTCCTGCACCTGCTCATGGTATTTTAAAGATCCATGCACCTGAGTCCCATGTCTTTTTGGACATCCACTATATTTGACTTCATTCCATCTAGAAGTACCTTGATCTATCTTTGTAGGTTAAAAATAGATAATCTCACACTTGCTTATGTTGAACTCCATCTGTCACAGTTTTGTCCATTCACTTAGTCTACCAACATCTCTGTAATTTTCTACTATCATCTACAGTGCTGCCCAGCTTTGAATCATCAGCAAATCTGGATGTATGACTTTCTATTCATTATCTGAACCATTAATAAATAATGTGAATAATTCAGGTCCTAGTATAGATCCTTGTGGGACAGTGCTGGTTCCCTCTCTGTTATCCAATTTCCCAGTCATTTGCCCTCAATTCCATTGGCTTCTACCTTAGTTAACAGCTCCTTGTGTGAGACTTTATCAAATTTCATCTGGAAATCAATATAAGCACAATCCACAGACTTTCCCCTGTTCATTATCTCAGTCACTTCTTCAAAAAATTAAAAGAGGTTTGTCAGGTATGACCTATTTGTTATGAATCTATGCAAACTCTCCCTAATTAACTGAAAATTTTCAAGACATTCAGTTACCTATTCTTGATTATAGACTTAAGAGTTTCTCCACCATAGATGTTAGGCTAATTGGTCTGTAATTCCCTGGTTTTGCCCTTTCACCCTTCTTAAAAATGAAGAGGAATGCACAATTTTCCAATCCAGAGGGACAATTTAGGGAACTATGAAAGATTATATCTAACATAACTGCAATGTGCTCCCCTATTTCCTTTAACACCTTCGGATGGAAACCATCAGGTCCTGAGAACTTCTCACTCTTTATTTCCATTAATTTCCTGATCAATTATGTTTACTTGAGATAATTTTATTCAGTTCCATCCCCCAATTCACTACTAATATCCTCAGGACTTGCAGTAAGCTATTCTTCCTTACTGCTGTACAAACGGAGGCAAAGTAATTATTAAGTATGGCTGCCATTTCCCCATACACATTGACAATATCTTCCAGTCTATAGTGGGCCAACATTTGTCCTGATCATCCACTTACCCTTATGTAACTATAAAATTCCATCTTAATAATTTTGATGTCCCTGGCAAGTTTCCTTTAATAATCTCTTTTAGTAGCTCTTATAAGCTGCTTTGTGATCCTTTGCTGGTCTTTGTATCTTTCCCATTCAGCAGGATCTATGCTGTTCTTTGCATTTGTGCAGTTTTATGCTGTCCCCTCTCTCTTTATTTCTGTGAAGACCAGCTTTTCCCTCTCAGGGATATAAACTAGCTTTGTGTTGTGCTAAATGTTTCTTTAAACATCCTCCACTGTTCTTCAGTTGTTTTACCCACTAACAGATTTTCCCAGTTTTTTATGTGGACAGTCTCTGTCTGATCTCTTAAAGTCAGCCTTACTTAACTCAAAATATTCTTGTAGCTGATTCATGCTTTTTGCTTTCAAATGCTACACTGAACTCGATCATGTTGTGATCACCATTTGATAAATATTCACACAATTATATTACTAATTAATTCCAACTCATTACTAAATCCGTTACTGCTTTCTCCTTGTTGCATCAGGACATATTGCTCTGGAATACTATCCTGGACACACTCCAGAAATTCACTACCTTTCTGACAGGTGCTGGCTGCCTCTCCCAAACTGTGGTAAAGTTAAAATCCCTCATTATATTACTCTGGCTTTGCTAGAAACTTGCCTAATTTCTCCATTTATAGCACTTCAGAACTGCTACCAGGGGGTCTATACACAATAGTTATAACAGTTTTAGATCCAGTACTGTTCCTCAGTTCAACCCAAACAGTCTCCAGTTGATGTTTTCCCCTCATTATATCCTCCCTCAACATTGAAGTAATTTTATTTCTAATCAACAAGGCTATTCCACCTCCCATGTCATTTTCTCTGTCTGTCCTGTAAATCAAGGCTGTATTTAGTTCCCCGGTCCTGAGAATTCTACAGCCACATCTCAATAATGGCTACTGGATTATAATCTCCAATTTGAACTTGTGCCTGCAGCTCATTTAATTTATTCCTTACACTCAGTGTACTTGTATTTAGAACTCTTACTTGGCCTATACATTGATGCTTTATTCACCTATTTATTATTTACTTTTACCAGTTTAATCAATACATTTCTTATCGTATTGCCATTATCTGCCGTAGATCCTTATGGTCTTAAATTCTGCTAATTTGCTAATAGTCTTAAAGTTTTATGCCCTTTACTTATTGATGTACTGGGAGAAAGTGAGGAGTGCAGATGCTGGAGATCAGAGTCGAGAGTGTGGTGCTGGAAAAGCACAGCAGGTCAGGCAGCATCCGAGGAGCAGGAGAATCGATGTTTCAGGCATAAGCCCTTCACCAGGGGCTTATTGATGTATCGACCAAGTAATATTCTTTATATATTTATCAGAATATCTCAAAGGTTTAAACACTTCCACCCATTCTACTCTTAACCTACTCTGTTCTAATTGAAAGGGTTTATGAAACTAGTTGAGGCACCAAACGTCTTCCAACAGAAAGTCTCTGTTAAGGCCTTGAGGGAGGACTCGCCTCCTGGTTCCAAAAAAGCAAACAATGTAAGAGATCAGGACCAAGGGTGGGGGATTTCTAAGCTGGACATTCTTGCTCTTAAGTGCTCAATCAGAACCCAGTGCTTGACGGCACAGGCTGTCACCTGACGTATCCATTCAATATTAATGGAGGTAGGGTCAGATTATGGATCTTGGAAGATATAAGATTAAAAATAACTTTTGAAGGAGATTGAAGTTTCTCACTTCATTAAGGGACAAGGGACATCCAAATTATGGGAGTTGATGGCTCTCACCCCCAAACCTGTTAATTACCACCTCATGTTTGTGCATGGAGTTGGAGAGGCTATCTCTTACCCCTTAAATCCAGCAATGTTTGTGGCAGAGGGTCATGGTGGATCCTTCTTCATTAACCTTTTAGGCCACAGTCTTTTGAGAAATGTCTTACAATGTTCCCTGCAACCTCACAGGAAAATCAAATAAAACTGTGCATTTAGCTAACCTTTCTATTCATCAGCTCAGGAATCTGTTATAACTTACATGCAAAATCTCAGAAGTGGTATTTACACCTAAACTCTCTGGGGGATTTGTAACTTTTGATAATAGTACAAATTGATGATATTGGATTGGTTGTTATTATACACACATATATATTACCTCATTTTACATTCAAAAGTTGTCCCTTCTTTAAGATCCATTGCAACCAGTTGCCTCCTTTTTTAAACTGTATCCCACTGTTACCTCTGTAAACATTCTACTCTGCCTCAGGCGGATGAATGTTATGTTTTGTTTTAGGCTAAATGTCAGTTTTGTCAAGTTCTATGGCGGGTTTCTCTCCACGAGGCCTCGCGTGTTTTCACACTGCATCGTCCCAAACTCTCCTTTATGATGATCCTCTTCTTGACTCTAGCCCCATTCTACTTGGAACAACTTACAAAGGCTATTGTGCTCCAGGACAAGTACTGTCAATCTGGAGCTGCCCTGCACAGTTTCTGACATTTACCCCAGATATGGCTATGCAGAGAAAATTGGGTTCCTGCTTTGTGGGCAGTGACCTGGAATTTCTGTGGATGGGAAGGTGTAAAGGTGGAACTTCCTCTTGCCCCAGCGGAGGCAATGACACCAGACCATGGTCCAAGGTTGCCATCTGGGTCAGTGCAGTTTCATCCGGCTGAAGGAATGAACAGCACTGTAGGAAGAAGGTCAATGTGCCATCATCTTCTCTCTCCAATACCTCATACTCACTCAATAAGGCTCATTCCCTACCACTCTCACTATTGCTTGCAACACCTTCTGTCACTCGCTGTCATCCATCCCAATCCCTGACATAGCTAATCCTGCATACTCTCTGTGCTGCCTGCTCAATTACTTGGGCACCTCACCACCTTCCCCACCTACACCAGCACTAACAGCTGGCCTCCCTGTTTCCCATAAAACTTGCCCCTCTTGCATTCCAGGAAGAAACAGACAACAATAGGGTAGAAGGAATCAAAATGGCAGTTGGGCTGCCTGACATTCAATTGCTCACCTCTTAAAGAGGAGAGGATTCTGACTCTGACACACCCCAAAGAGCTGACTGACCATCTCTGAGCCTTGGACTATATCAGAAACAGCCCTTGACCTACTGTGCAGAGACTCCTCCGAGTGAAGATGATCTCCCTTGATTTGATTGAGAACTCCTAACAACATGACAAGCTTCCTGGCATTGTGTCTTCAATAAATGTCAACGCAATACAAAGTACTGTGAGCCTGGCATCTCCAAACGAAGGACAAGGTGCAAAAAGGTAATGCAAGGAAGAGATGCTGTAAACATCCAGTCAGATTCAAAATGAGTGAGAGTGAAGAGAGTGAGCAGACAGCGCAAAGATTCCATCTGGTCCAAACCCTTAGCTGGGTGTGCGTCCCTGACCATGCAATGTTCTTACTGCAGCATTTTAGTGAGAGTTGCCATTGACCCTAAAGTGCAGCACTGAAGTGCAGAAGAGTATTGTAAGTGGATCAAGAATGTAGCCTGAGGGTTCTTAGAATTTACACATCTCAGATGCCAGTGTTGTTGAATGTGATGTGCGTGAGGCTGGAAAATAGTGCCAGGAGATGTTGGTGCTTGGTGTTTAAATCTGGAGCATGTGATGAGCTGAAACTGTCAGACTTCCACATCCACCTTGGTGTCTACTTTGCTTGCAGCCAAGAACAGGATAAAAAGCTGCATATTAAAGAGGAGGGACATACAATTAATAAGATTGTTAATAAGTGATGATCCCCCTGAATATGACATTCATGCCACTAGGCAAGAATAGGAATATAGGAACATTAGAATTAGGAGCAGGCGCAGGCAATTCACGCCTCTGAATCCACTCAGCCACTTAACATGATCATGGCTGATCTTATCCTGGTCTCAACTCCACTCTCCAGCCTGCTCCCCAAAGCCCTTTATTCTGCTTTTCTTCAGGAACATACCTAGTTCTTACTTGAATCTGTTGATTGATTCTGCCTCCACTGCAGTCTGAGGCAGAGAGTTCCACAGATTCACAACCCTCTGGGAGAAATAGTTTCTCCCCATCTCAGGTTTGAACTGATCTCCTCTCACTCTATATCTATGACCTCTTGTTTGAGACTGTCTCACAAGGGGAAACACCTTTTCAACATCCACCTTATCAATCCCCTTTAGCATTTTATATACCTCAGTCAGATTCCCCCCCCCTTATTCTTCTGAACTCCAGTGAGTACAAGCCCAAGCTATTCAACCGTTCCTCGTACACAGCCCTTTCATCCCTGGAATCAGTCTGGTGAACCTCCTCTGAACTGCCTGCAGTGACAGCACATCCTTCCTCAAGTAAGGGGACCAGGACTGGACACAATACTCCAGGTGTAGTCTCACCAATGGCCCATATACCTGTAACAACACTTCTTTATTTTTATCATCCATCCTTTTGTAATAAATGCTAGGATTCCATTTGCCTTTTTTATTCTATGATGCACCTACATACCCACTTTCTGAGATTCATGCACAAAGATGCCCAGATCCCTCTGCACTGACAGACTTTGAATCTGCTTCCCTGTCAAATAATCATTTGCCCTATTATTTTCCCAGCCAAAATAGACAACCTCACACCTATCCACATTAAACTTCATCTGCCAGATTCTGGCCCATGCTCATATCCATCTTTAAACTCTTTATCTCCTCATGACAGCCTGCTTTCCCACCTGTTTCAGTATCATCTGCAAATTATGCTATGTTACACTCTGTCCCTGCTTGCAGATCATTTATATATAATCTTGCCTTGACACTCAGAATTTATTTCAAAGATGCACAGGTTGTTTCTGACTTTGAGAAAGGCCTCACTGGATTTCTGGTGCGATTCTACCTCATTTCACATCAGAGCCCATGTCATTCAGGCGATGATACTGCCTTAGTTTTTGTACTTTAAATGTCATTGTCCTCCCTCCACTGTAATAATAATCCTACTTTGCCACATTATTTCCTACCATTCCCCCTTGGTTGTCCCTTATATGTACTTACTGTATACAGTCAGCTTCACTGGTATGCTTCGAGAGTTGCTGATAGGGTTCTCCACCATACAGCTGTAAAGGTCATCATCAGTTATGTGGACCCGTGTGATGGTCAGGGTTTTCTGATCACTTGACAAAGAGAATCTTTCATCATCGTCTAGGGGCTTCCCTCCTTTTAGCCATGTATATATTGGTTTGGTTCCATTTTCATGTGAGCAGTTCAGTGTGACGTATTCACTCAGTTCCAGGACAGTAGAGGATGACAACACCACCACAGGTTTTGTCACGGGGACTGGATAACACAAATAATAAACTCACAAGAGGTGCCAGGGTCATAAAACACACAACAAAGATGTGCTTGTTGAAGAACTTCTAAGCTCGTAAACCCTAGTCAGATATATTTTGATGCAAAGAGAAAGATGGAGGAATTAGGGCAAGTGAGTAAAAATTTGATCAAAGTCTTGCGAGAGTTTTAAAGAATGAATTTCAGAAATTCAGATTTAGACAGCTAAAGGGACAATAACCAATGGTAAGATGAACATAGCTTAAGCTTTTGAAGGACTTGGGGTTGGAGGGGGTTACAGACACAGGGAGGAAGCAACCACAGTGGATTTTCAATGAGGATTTTAAAAAATATATTTAAGGCACTGGTGGATTAGGAGTCAATTCAAATCAGATTGCACAGGGGTGACAGTTGAACAGCAATACAGGCAACAGAGTTGAATGAGCTATAATTAATAAAGGGCGGAATATGGGAAACCAGCCAGAGAAACAGATTCTTTGGATCAACTACTTCAGCAACAACCTGTGTCATTTGGGAAAAAGATACAGAGTTACCATGCTCTGGCAAAGAAGGAGTGGTGGGATGGTGGGATAATTACTGGCAGTGATTTTATTGTGGTCAACTAGAAAGTTGCAAACATGTTGTGAAAAACAGCAAACTTTCCATCTTCCTCAGCCATGATTCTTAGGGAATTAGCAAGTGGGTTTGTGGAAAAGGTATCTTGTAAAACATTTTGACAGATCGATTTTCTTTGCTTCTTTTGGTGCTATTGTTGGTGCTGATGAAGTTAGGGTAATCACTGCACATTGCTGATGCTGCCTGGCAGCCTTTCATTTCAGGCATAGTGGAACTTAGAAATCCAATCCATTTCATCTGCTAGTGTCTATACATCTTCAAAGAACAAAGAAATTTAGAGCCCAGGAACAGGCCCTTCGGTGGCCAAGCCTGAGCTGATCAAAATGTAATGTCTAAAACTGTCGGTCAATTCCTAAGCATGTGTATCCTTCTATTCCCCACCTACTCATGCATTTATCCAGATGCATCTTAAATGAATCTACTGTGCCTGCCTCTACCAGCTCTGCTGGCAACATGTTTCAAACCCTCTGACGACCCCTTCTCCCGCCTCCAACACACCCCATCCACCTGGACACCCAGTGCTGGCCTCTTACCCACCCTCGATCTCTTCATAGCCCACTGCCGCCACGACATTAACCGCCTCAACTTCTCCACCCCTCTCACCCACTCCAACCTCTCACCCTCGGAACGTGCAGCCCTCCACTCCCTCCGTTCCAACCCCAATCTCACTATCAAACCAGCAGACAAGGGAGGCGCGGTAGTAGTTTGGCGCACCGACCTTTACACCACTGAGGCTAAATGCCAACTCGCGGACACCTCCTCCTACTGCCCCCTTGACCATAACCCCACCTCCCACCATCAAACCATCATCTCCCAGACCATCCATAACCTCATCACCTCAGGGGATCTCCCATCCACCGCCTCCAACCTCATAGTCCCACAACCCCGCACCGCCCGTTTCTACCTCCTGCCCAAAATCCACAAACCTGACTGCCCCGGCCGACCCATTGTCTCAGCCTGCTCCTGCACCACCGAACTCATCTCTGCATACCTCGACACGGTCCTGTCCCCCTTAGTCCAAGAACTCCCCACCTACGTTTGGGAAACCACCCACGCCCTTCACCTCCTCCATGATTTTCGCTTCCCCGGTCCCCAACGCCTTATCTTCACCATGGACATCCAGTCCCTGTATACCTCCATCCCCCATCACGAAGGACTCAAAGCCCTCCGCTTCTTCCTTTCCCGCCGTACCAACCAGTACCCTTCCACTGACACCCTCCTTCGACTGACTGAACTGGTTCTCACCCTGAACAACTTCTCTTTCCAATCCTCCCACTTCCTCCAAACCAAAGGAGTAGCCATGGGCACCCGCATGGGCCCCAGCTATGCCTGCCTCTTCGTAGGATATGTGGAACAGTCCATCTTCCGCAGCTACACTGGCACCACCCCCCACCTTTTCATCCGCTACATCGATGACTGTATCGGCGCTGCCTCGTGCTCCCACGAGGAGGTTGAACAGTTCATCCACTTTACCAACACCTTCCACCCCGACCTCAACTTCACCTGGACCGTCTCAGACTCCTCCCTCCCCTTCCTAGACCTTTCCATTTCTATCTCGGAAATCAACAGAATCAACACGGACATTTACCTTAAACCGACCGACTCCCACAGCTACCTAGACTACACCTCCTCCCACCCTGCCCCCTGTAAAAACCCCATCCCATATTCCCAATTCCTTCGTCTCCGCCGCATCTGCTCCCAGGAGGACCAGTTCCAAATCCATACAATCCAGATGGCGTCCTTCTTCAAGGACCGCAATTTCCCCCCAGACGTGGTCGACGATGCCCTCCACCACATCTCTTCCACTTCCCGCTCCTCCGCCCTTGAGCCCCGCCCCTCCAACCGCCACCAGGACAGAACCCCACTGGTCCTCACCTACCACCCCACCAACCTCCATGTACAGCGTATCATCCGCCGTCATTTCCGCCACCTCCAAACGGACTCCACCACCAGGGATATATTTCCCTCCCCTCCCCTATCAGCGTTCCAAAAAGACCACTCCCTCCGTGACTCCCTCGTCAGGTCCACACCCCCCATCAACCTAACCTCCACTCCCGGCACCTTCCCCTGCAACCGCAAGAAATGCAAAACTTGCGCCCACACCGCCCCACTTACTTCCCTCCAAGGCCCCAAGGGATACTTCCATATCCGCCACAAATTCACCTGCACCTCCACACACATCATCTATTGCATCCGCTGCACCCGATGTGGCCTCCTCTATATTGGGGAGACAGGCCGCCTACTTGCAGAACGTTTCAGAGAACACCTCTGGGACACCCGGACCAACCAACCCAACCACCCCGTGGCTCAACACTTCAACTCCCCCTCCCACTCCACCAAGGACATGCAGGTCCTTGGACTCCTCCATCGCCAGACCATAGCAACGCGACGATTGGAGGAAGAGCACCTCATCTTCCGCCTAGGAACCCTCCAACTACAAGAGATGAACTCAGATTTCTCCAGTTTCCTCATTTCCCCTCCCCCCATCTTGTCTCAGTCAAATCCCTCGAACTCAGCACCGCCTTCCTAACCTGCAATCTTCTTCCTGACCTCTCCGCCCACACCCCACTCCAGCCTATCACCCTCACCTTGACCTCCTTCCACCTATCGCATTTCCAACGCCCCTCCCCCAAGTCCCACCTCCCTACCTTTTATCTTAGCCTGCTGGACACACTTTCCTCATTCCTGAAGAAGGGCTTATGCCCAAAACGTTGATTCTCCTGCTCCTTGGATGCTGTCTGACCTGCGGCGCTTTTCCAGCAACACATTTTCAGGTCTGATCTCCAGCATCTGCAGTCCTCACTTTCTCCTCGAACATGTCTCAAACGCCCACTACCCTCTGTGTGAAGTACTTGCCACGTGTATCCCCCTTAAACTTTCTACCTCTTACCTTGAAAGCTTGATCTCTCATTATTGAATCCTTCACCCTGGGAAAAAGCTTGTCCCTATCCACCCTGTCTTTAAGAAGGAATCACAGCCTGGTAGTCAAGAGAAGAAGCCAGAACCAATTCGCGTTCACTTATGAATTCAACAATAATAATAACAATGAGATATCCCAAATCATCATGACAAGTGTAGCACCACCCGAGACTGAAAAGAATTATAGTGAGCACTCAGAGCTGAGTTAACTAGTCTCAGCTAGGGTGATGTTAGTCAGCATTAAAATTATCGTGTCCCTGGGTAGAAATGGGGAAATCAGACCATATTTTGGCATCTATGTCAATGCAAATCAATTCTTCTTTCTTCCTTTCTATTTACAGAAGTTATATTTTGTAATATTTGGAGTGAAATGACCTGGATGAAGGGATTGAGTGCACTGTAGTCAAATTTTCTGATGATAGGGAGGGAGGGAGTTGTGACGAAGATACAAAGAGTCCGAAGAAGGATATGAGAAGGTTATGTTGTGGCAAATGGAGTATAATATGGAAAATATGAGGTTGTCCACTTTGATAGAAAGAATAGAAAAGCAGATTATAATTTAAGCAGTGGGAGATCAGTGTTCTGCAGTACAGAGGCATCTACATGTACTTGTACATGGAATCACAACAAACCAGCAAGCAGGTACAGCTTGTCATTAAGAAACTAAATGGAATGTGTCCTTTATAATAAAGGGAAACAGACCCTTTGACCCAACAAGTCTATGCCGACCCTCTGAAGAGTAACCCACCCAGACCTATTCCCCTACAACTTTACATTTACTCCTGACTAATGCACACATCTTTGAACACTATGGGCAATTTAGCATGGCCAATTCACCTAACCTGCATACCTTTAAATTATGGGTAGAAACTGGAGCACCAGGAGGAAACCCATGCAGACACAGGGAAAACACGCAAACTCGACAGACAGTCGCCCGAGGCTGGAATTGAACCCGGGTCCCTGGTGCTGTGAGGCAGCAGTGCGAACCACTGAGCCACCCTTAAATACAAAAGTATGGAAGTCTTATTATAACTGTAGATGGCGTTGGTGAGACCACAACTTGAGTACTAAGTGTAGTTTCCTTACTTTATCTGATGCGAGCATCGTGATAGTGATATAATCTGGACTGATATAATTTGGAGACCCAGGACTTTTAGGTATATTCTTTTCACCTTCTTTTTGAACTGGGCACTACCTATTCTTCAGCTTGTGTGTGTTTGAAGTTGCATTTTTATTATTTTTCTCATGGTTACAATGAAAATTGTTCTTTCTTTCCTTCAAAGAAACTTGTAATTGACTCCTGAGTTCCAGTGAACTAGTTAACTACGTCTTAACCGGAGAGAGGTATAGTCTCATGGTAAAATGAACACCAGTTTTTTCTATTGTAGCCCCTGAGCATTAAAATTCTGAGAGGAGTTTTTTTTTGTATTGGAGGGAGTTCAAAGAAGATTCACCAAGGGGTGAAGGAGTTCTCTTATATGGAAAGGTTGAGCAGCTTGAGCCAATATTCTGAAGTTTAGAAATATAAATAGCAATCTTGTGGAAATATATAAGATTATGTAGGAAGTGAAAGATGTTTCCCCTTTTGGAGAAACTTGGAACTAGGAGCATAGATTCACAACACCTAAGCGGGAACCAAGAGGGTCAATAGCATTTGGAATTCTCTCTCCCACAGGATTGGTAAACAACGCAGTATAAGTCAAACAGCCTGCTACTTACTATCAACAGTTAAATTGAGCGTCTTCACTGCAGTGGAGGCATCATCTGTGATTGCGATCTCGACTTCATACATTCCTTCGTCGGTTGGCTGCAAGTTGTGGATCAACAGGGATCCGTTGCGGAAGATCACAATCCGATCCTTGTACTCTGGCCGTAGTTTGCCCAGGATGCGTGTACCAAAGGATTGGACCAAAGGGATGGGCTTGTCCCTCTTCAGCTGCCACTGGATGACTGGAGTCTCTGAGCTGCTAGCTGTGTATTGTATAGAAAGTAAGACTGATCCTCCCACGATCCCGTGCGTAGTGAGCTCTTCTGCTGTTATATTCACTCCCTCTACTGATGCTGGAACAGCAAGAATATGTAACACATGAGAAAGGAGTATATTCAGTAAAAAAATCAGGAGTTGGATTGGATAATTGTTACCTTGCCCATTAATTGTTGCTGCCCCAGTTTTGAGACAGATACAAACTTGAAGAGGAAGAAAGAATATGCATTTATATCACATCTTTCACAACCTCAAACCCCTTCAGGTCCCAGGAGATACTTTTTGAGGTGTGGTTACTAATCCAATATCAGAAACATGATAATTTTTTGTGCACTGCAAGCTCCTTCAAACATCAGTGTGGTTAATCACCACAGCATGTGCTTCAGTGTTGTTTGTTAAGGAATGATTATAAGGAGGGCACACCTGCTCTTCAAACAGGAGCACAGATCTTTGCCACTACCCTGCACCCTCCTCTCCAACCTATCACCATCACCCTTCACCTTCACCTACCTATCGCATTCCCAGCTAACCTCCCCCCAGCCCCACCCCCACCCCCTCCCATTTATCTCTCAGCCCCCTTGGGCCTCCCTCACATTGCTGATGAAGAGCTTATGCTCAAAACATCGACTCTCCTGCTCCTCGGATGCCGCCTGACCGGCTGAGCTTTTTGACTCTGATCTCCAACATCTGCAGTCCTCACCTTCTTCTGTTACCCTGCAGTGGCCTGGTAGGGTCAGTGTTTACTATCCTGGCACTTTCAGCAATGAAGGAACAAGATGTTGAAGAACATTGGGAAGGAAGCAGTATAAAAATCATTGAATCCTTCCAGTGCAGAGGCAGGCCATTCAGCCCAAGAACACTAGCTCTCACATGAGCATCCCTCTCAGACTCATCCCATCCCATGGCTAACCGACCTAGCCTTGTACACTATGGACAATTTAGCGTGGCCTATCCACCTAACCTGCACAACTTTGGACTGTGGGAGGAAACCCATACATACACACACAGGGAGAATGTGCAAACTCCACACAGTCACCCAATGGTGAAATTGAACCCAGGACCTTGGTGCTGTGAGGCAGTAGTACTAACCACTGAGCTACTGAGCCATTTGCAAGCTTGATTTTGTTTGAAGGAGAAGACAGCTCTCAAGGGAAATGGCAGCCACCAACATTCCCTCTACATTTCTTCCACTGTTCTGTATGTAACCCCTTTACAGCAAGGCTTGAACCTTCTAACATTCCTGTGCAACTGCATGTGTGCAGAAACCACCAGGCTGTCAACTCCATGCTAAAGGAACCACAGCTTGCCTCCTGTGCTGCACATTGCCAATTAGGTTGGGGCCATGCACCTACACAGCTTAGAGACAATGGTGGACAGAATCTGAAGAGAAAGAATTAGTGATATATCAGCAAATACAGAGACTAAGGGAATCTGGCTGGTCAGCAGTCTCATGAAAATAGGATCAAGGGAGCAGGAGCTGATTTTGTAGAGGGCTGTTTTATTTTAAAAGCCTCAATCTATAAAACCCAGGATCTCATTTATTCTATGCAACTATTGTCAGAGCATAGGAATGCAATTAACCTATGAATGGGGTTGAGCATGTTTCCTCATGTCCTATATAAGTAGGCATGTAACTATCTGTGAGAGACTGTAGGCATCAATCTCCTGAAGAAGGGCTTATGCCCGAAACGTCGATTCTCCTGTTCCCTGGATGCTGCCTGACCTGCTGCGCTTTTCCAGCAACACATTTTCAGCTCTGATCTCCAGCATCTGCAGACCTCACTTTCTCCTCAATCTCTATTAGGATGAGGCAATAGGTTATAAAGTTTGTGGGATGCCTCTTCACATCAAGCAAAGGGCAAGCAAAGAGAAAGGTCTCAAGTTTACTTCAGCTAGAACAGGGATTGAACCTGTGCTGCTGGTGGCATTCTGAAACATATAATAACATCTAAGCTTACCAGCTCATTCAGCTACATAAATATACAAATGGACCTGTCATAGAATTGCCCATTTCACTGACCCACTTGTGTCTCCTTGCAACCTTCCAGACAGTTTACAGTCCACCCAATTTGTTATAATCACCACGCTTGAACAGGATTCTTTTGTGCCTGTATCTAAAGCTGTGGACAGGGAAGCATATTAGAGCTCAGGTTGGTTGGCCAAGACGACTGGGTTTGGGAATGGGGTCCTCAGTGTTTATATCCAGGATGGGGTTGCTGTACTTGGGCTGGGGGCAGGGCTGGGCATCTGGGCCAGGAATATTACCAAGGCCTACGATTACAGTCCCTGGCCCAGTCTGGGTTTATCCTATTCACATAAATAGAAAACAAAGGAGACAACAGAGGGTCAGATCCATGGGTACACAATCTTGAAATTCTGTGAAAAAGTGAAGCATCCTTCGAAAACATGGGGTGCTATGGTTGAGACATTATTTAATGCATTAGTCAAGATGATGATTTCCACAAAAATATGACTTCTGTAGCTATCATAATTATATGGCTAGTCAAGTTCAGTTCCTGGAAAATTGCCATCCTTAAAAAGATTCCAAGATTGCAGTGGAGTAGGACTCTTCAGTTGAAGCTCATCCACTCTGTCCGTTACTTTTCTTTTTTCTCTCTTTCTTTTCTCTTCGTCCTTTCTTTCTCCTCTTATGTCATCTTGGTTTCCCAGCCTTGGAACTACTGGCCTCCAGTCCCACAGCCTTGATGCTTCACAGTCTCCGACCTTGTGGCCTTTGACCTCGGAACTGCGGGCCTCTGACCTTGCAGCCTCCAACCTCATGACCTTGGAACTCCTGACCTGTGACCTCATGACCTCCGACCTCCTGGCCTCCATGTAGACCAAAGCGGCATCCTCTAAGCTTGGCATAGCAGCTTGGCATGAAGGCCTCTGAGCCCAGCATGGAGTCCTCTCAGCCCAGCGAGGCAATCTCCTTTCCTGACATGGCCTCAGCGCGGACTTGCGGTCTCAAGGTAATTCCAGAGCGATCTCCTGGCCTGTGAACCCTGAGGTGAAGTTCGACGCAGTATCAAGTCAAGCCCCAGTGCAGACAGGAGGCTAGGTGGATTGGGTTGGAAAACTATTATACTGAACTTTTTTTTCCTCCATTTTATAAATTATTCTTAAAATCTGCAATTCTGCACTTTTTACTTCTCTATTTTTCTAAGCACTGTAACTGAAGAAGCTGTACCTAAGGACCTTGTAGCTAAGATGGCACCATAAGCAGCGACTTATACATTTTTCACTGTACTCATTTGAGTACATGTGACAATTAAGCTAATTCTAATTCAGAATATTGATATTGGGGCATTCAGTGAAGGTCATGCCATTGAATGTCAAGGGGTGATGGTTAAATTGTCTCTTATTGCAAATGGTCACTACCTGACATTTGTGTGGCATGGGTATTATTTGCCACTGTCAGCCTAAGCCTGGATATTATACAGGTCTATGTTGCATTTGGACTGCTTCTGTATCTGAGGAGTTGCAAATGTTGCTGAACATTATGCAATAATTGGCAAACATCTCCACTTCTGACCTTATGATGGAGGGAACATCATTGATAAAACAACTGAAGACGCTTGGTCCTAGACACTATCCTGAGGAGCTCCTGCAGAGATGTCCTGCAGCTGCAATGACTAACTTCCAAAAATCACACTATATGTATTTCTTCAATAAGGCAGCATGGTGGCTCAGTGGTTAGCACTGCTGCCTCACAATGCCAAAGACCCAGGTTCGATTCCTACCTCGGGTGACTATCCGTGTGGAGTTTGTACATTCTTTCTGTGTCTGTGTGGATTTCCTCACGCAGGTCAGATGAATTGGCCATGTTAAATTGCCCATCGTGTTAGGTGAATCAGTCAGGGGTAAATGTAAGGAAATGGGTCTGGGTGGGTTAATCTTTGGAGGGTTGGTGTGGACTTGTTTACAGGTTAATGCTCAGCTTGATTGACCAAATTATAAATGTAGCATCCTTTAGCATAAATCCCAGGGCAGGCCATAAACGCTGAGCTTCTGGCTCATGGATAGGCATGGCACCACAAGGCATCCCTCAATAAATGATTCGTAGAATTACTGATATGGAACAAAATGCTGCCCTTTCATGGTGTAAAACATCAGAAGGTCAGTCCGCAAGCGATTAACGTGGCCTTTTTCAAACATCCAACTTACTGAAAACGAAACAATGCAATAAACTCAACACTAGTGCATTCTTTCAATTCTTGTGTTTCCCATTGTGGGAATTGATATAAAGTACACTTTGTTATTGAGACACTTGCTTCCGACAGAGTCAAGCTGGAAACACAACACACTGTTAGGGGCACGTTGCTGTTTGTAGCTGGGATCATCAGCCATGCAGATTTATCAGTTTTGTACTTCAATTTACAATGGAGCTTGTTTGTGCATCTGGTCTGAGAACAAATGATCATATATGTTCATTAATTAATTCCTAAATAATTGAATATTGACATTAGCAGCAAGCAACTGAAAAGCTTGCATGTTGGATGGATGTGATTGAGCACCCTGACATCAGAACCCCATTGGGACTGTGAACCGAAAACTTGCTGACAGCCAGAAAGACAGGGATATATTCCCAGAGCTGACCTCCTTACTGGCCGTCTCTGGGCTTGTTGGCTTTGAGAAGGTGCCAGTACATCTAAAGCTTTGTCAGCTGTACTGGGTAAGGTGGCTGCCGTTTAAACAACTCAAAAACACAAAGCTGCTTCAAAGCTGGGGTACCATTGGAGAGCTTAGTTTCATTCAAGTTAAAAATATTGAATGGTCAAGTGTGGAAGGAACCACGGAACGGAGAGGCGGGTCCTGGAAGGGGGAGGTTTCGGCTTCAATTTGGCCTTTCCTACATGCAATTCCTTCAATCGTGTTATGGACCAGGCCAGACTCCCTCAACACATTTTAAGAAGGAGGCCCAGACCCTAATTTTCTAGTTGTTTTGAGCAGGTGTTAAGTGGATATTCCAGGAGTGATGCAGCTGGTCAAAACCCCTCGGTTTTAAACAAAATAGAATTTATTTATAAAGTAACTTTGGAGAAAAGCATAGTCAAAACAAAAGCAGTTTTAAAAGGGAGAGAAACAGACAAAGAAAGTACATGGTCAGTCAGTGCAGGGGAGAGAGAGAAAGAAACTGACACAGCAGTGAACCTGCACAGTTATTGCCTTTGCTGTTTGAATTCATGTATCACTAGACATCGGAGTGCATCTGGGAAAATTAACAAACAGTGCAGAGGGTAGTACGTGTATGGAATGAGCTGCCAGAGGAAGTGGTGGAGGCTGGTACAATTACAACATTTAAAAGGCATTTGGATGGGTATATGAATAGGAAGGATTTGGAAGGATATGGGCCGGGTGCTGGCAGGTGGGCCTAGGTTGGGTTAGGATATCTGGTCGGCTTGGACGGGTTGGACCGAAGGGTCTGTTTCTGTGTTGTACATCTCTATGACTCTACCAAATGAAACACAAACAAAAGAGAACAGAATACAGAATACCTTAACCTATCCAAAAACCCAACAGACCATCCCAACTTAATGATGCTGTTCCAAATGCCTGCAACAGTCCTCATAAACACCCCCTTGGCAAAAAGGTAAAATCAGACACTGGTTCTTACAGGAGACAGAGATGGCAGAGAGATTTAACATGGAACCTCCTTCCACTGTAGCTGCTTCTTTGGATTTCCTAGCTTAAACTGACCAGTAGCCCCTGAACAGCTAGACCGCTAAATGCAAACTAAATCAGAGAAAAGCTTAATTGGCAGAATTGGCCACTCCCCTTTCATTGTACCAGTTTTTTTTAACTTGAATGCCTTTTTCTGAGGCAGTATCTGTTAGCTACAAACAAATTGGCCCTAAAACCCATCCAAACCAGACACCCTAGAATCTGTGCATTTACGACCCCTCTGAAAAAAATACCAAGGACAACCTAACCTTGTAAAGGAGCAGCATCACAATGGTGCTT
The DNA here is from genome assembly GCF_037043375.1 of Chiloscyllium plagiosum. Taxonomy (NCBI): domain Eukaryota; kingdom Metazoa; phylum Chordata; class Chondrichthyes; order Orectolobiformes; family Hemiscylliidae; genus Chiloscyllium; species Chiloscyllium plagiosum. Next base: position 33,772,978 of record NW_028270167.1, on the reverse strand, counting down.
GCAGCATCCAGCTCCTGGGTTGCTATAGGCCTCTCACTTTCAGAAGAACTTGGACAGACCAGCATAATGGGCACAGAAGTGGCATATGGAATACAATGTGGGAAAGTATGAGGTTATGCACTTTGGTAGAATGAATAGAGGCATTGACAAAAAGCCAAAAGAACTGCTGATGCTGTAAATTAGAAACAAAAACAGAAGTTGTTGGAAAACCTCAACAGGTCTTGCTGCATCTGTGAAGAGAAATCAGAGTTAACGTTTTGGGTCCGGTGACCCTTCCTCAAAGACACAGACTATTTTCTATATGGGGAAAGGCTTTGGAAATCTGAAGCACAAATAGACTTGGGAGTCCTAGTTCAGGATCCCCTTAAAGTTAACATACAGGTTCAGTTGGCAGTTAGGAAGGAAAATTCATTCATTTCAAGAGGGCTAGAATACAAGAGCAGAGATGTACTGCTGAGGCTGTATAAGGCTCTGGCCAGAGAGTATTTGCAATATTGGGAGCAGTTCTGGGCTCCTTATCTAAGGAAGGATGTACTGGTGTTGGAGGGGCTTTGGAGAGGTTTACAAGAATGATCCCAGGGATGAAGGGCTTGGAATATGATGAGTGGTTGAGAATTCTGGGTCTACTCAATGGGGTTGAGAAGGATGAGGGGTTGGACCTCTTTGAAACTTACAGAATACTGAGATGCTTGGATAGATTGATCATGGAAAAGACGTTTCCATGAGCAGATAAGACTCTGACCAAAGGCACAGCCTCAGAATAACGGTTTAGAACTGAGACGAGGACGAATTTCTTCAGCAAGAGGTAGTGAATATGTGGAACTCATTGCTGCAGCAGGCCAAGTCATTGAGTGTCTTTAAGACAGTGATAGGTTCTTGATTAATAAAGGGATCAAGGGTAAGGCGGGGGGGGGGGCTGGAGAATGGGGTTGAGAAACATATCAGATATGATGAAATAGTGGAGCAGACTCTTGGTCCAATGACTTAATTCTGCTCCCACGTCTTATTGTCTTCTAAGAGGCTGGTAGCCATGGAATCCCGAAGAGGGCGCGGTCATTCCACCACTGGCAAAATCCCAATGACTCTTTTAAGTCCTTCCTTGTAGGAGCCTTGCTCCTTGAGATTTGCCACATCCCTCTACTCAGCAGGCAACTGATCCCATTCAGTTCTATCACTGGGTAACCTTCCTCTGTGGTGGGAAGACATCAGGCAGCCATGCTAATGTGGTCTTCCAGCTGTGGTTCCGGCCCCAGTCCATAAGCCCAGGACTGGAAAATTCTTCCAACTATGCAGGGTAATTCACGGAGGATAAAAGTAGATGGATGCAATTGGAAGAGGTCAATATGCCTATTTAACATTAAATATCGATGCCTGAAAAAAATGAAAAACTTTTCCATTACAGTTGGCTAGTTGTTCAAGTGAGAAAAAAAAGGAAGCTCTTAAGAGCACCCCTGAAATACCATATTAAAGTGAACATCTGCAGTTTACAGAATGGCTAATTGCATAAATCCGAGATTACAACCACAAAACCAACTTATTTGCATTTATCCAACCGTTTTGCATTCCTGTCATTCCTTTTAGATAGCAAAATGTTCCAAGGAGCTTGCTTAATCAGTGAAAGTATTGGCACCAGATGAAAGAGGCAAGATTGGTACAAAGCTTGGACAAAGAAGTAGGTTTTGAAGTGTATGTTAAAGGAGGAAGAGATGAAGAGGCAGTGAAGTTTAGACAGGAAATTCCAGAGTTTAAGACCTAAACAGCTGAAGGTGCAGCTTGCAATGGAGAGTCCCGAAGGTTGTGTTGCCTGCCTGGTGGTTGAGTTTGGGATATCTCATCTGGGCTGCAGAGGAACTTTAATTGGGAGGGTAAAGATCCAGTGGTTGTGATCGACAAATGCACTAATGACATAGATAAAACTAAGGGAAAGGTTCTGCTAAGGGAGTATGAACAACTAGGAGCTAAATTAAAAAGCAGAACCAAAAATGTAATAATCTCTGGATTACTCCCTGAGCCACGAGCTAATTGACACAGGGTTTATAAGATTAAGCAGGTAAATGCATGGCTCAAAGATTGGTGTGGGAGAAATGTGTTTGAATTCATGGGTCTTTGGCATCAGTACTGGGGAAGAAGGGACCTGCTCCGATGGGATGGTCTTCATCTCAAACTGTGCTGGGACCAGAGTCCTAGCGAATCGCATAACTAGGGCTGTGGGCAGGGCGTTGGGGGGTGGTGGAGGTGGGGAGATGCGGGTTCCGTTACAGGGGAAACCTGAATTAAAGAAGGAGGAAACACTGCAGAACTCAGGAGAGGTTATTAAATTCTCCAGCGCAGTCACAAATAGGACAGAAAGTATGGAAAGGGTTAGCACTCAAATTTCAAGCAAACTGGACAAACAAATGACAATGAGAAGAGGGACAGTTAATACAGTATTGAAGGTGTTATATCTGAATCCATGCAGTATAAGAAATAAGGTACATGGTCTTGTGGCGGAGATTGAAATTGGCAGGTATGACGTGGTGGGCATCACAGAGACATGGCTGCAAGGGGACCAGGATTGGGAGATGTATATTCAAGGATAAATATCCTAACGAAAAGATAGGCAGGTTGACAGAGGGAGTGGGACTGCCTTACTAGTAAGAAATGAAATTAAATCAATAGTAAGAAACAAAGTATGGTCAGATGGTATAGAATCTGTGTGGGTAGAACTGAGGAATTGCAAAGGTAAAAAAAATCCATAGTTGCAGTTATGTAATGGCCTCCCTCTGAAGAGATAGTGGAGGCGTTAGTAATGATCTTTCAGGAATCGCTAGAATCAGGAAGGGTACCAGAGGACTGAAAAGTTGCTAACGTGACACCCTGTTTAAAAAGGGAGTGAGGAAAATTACAGACTGATTAGCCTAAGCTCGGTCATGGGTAAGATCCTGGAATCTATAGTGAAGGATGACATTTCTGAATACTTGGAAGTGTGTGGTAAAATAGAGCACAGTCAGCATGGTTTCATCAAGGAGAGGTCATGCCTGACAGATCTGCTAGAATTCTTTGAGGAAGCAATGAGCAGGTTAGACCAAGGAGAGCCAATGCATGTTACCTACCTGGAATTCAAGAAGGCCGTTGACAAGATGCCGCACAGGAGGCTACTGAGTAAGATAAGGGCCCATTGTGTTAGAGGTAAGATGCTAGCATGGATAGAAGCTTGGCAGTCTGGCAGGAAGCAGAGAGTGGGTTTAAAGGAGTCCTTCTCAGAGTGACAGCCGGTGACAACTGGTGTTCCGGAAGTCTCATTGTTGGGACCACAACTTTTCACTTCATACATTAACGATCTAGATGAAGGATCCGAGGGCATTCTGGATAGGTTTGCAGACAATACTAAGATAGTAACAGGAACAAGTAGCAGTGAGGAGGTGGGGAGGCTGCAAAAGGATTTGGACAGGTGAGGAGAGTGGGCAAACAAGTGGCAGATGGAATACAACGTGAGGTCATGCACTTCAGTAGGAGGATTACAGGCATGGACTATTTTCTAAATGGGAAGAAAATCCAGAAGTCTGAAGTGCAAAGAGACTTGGGAGTTGTAGTCCAGGATTCCCTCAAGGTAAACTTGCAGGTTGAGTCAGTAGTTAGGAAGGTAAAAACAAGGACTGCAGATGCTGGAAACCAGGACTGCTGTGCTTTTCCAGCACCACTCTAATCTAGTAGTTAGGAAGGCAAATACAATGATGGCATTTTTGTTGACAGAACTTGAGTATAAAAGCAGGGATGTACTTCTGGGGCACTGTAAGGCTCTGGTCAGACCACATTTGGAGTATTGTGTGCAGTTTTGGGCCCCATATCTTAGGAAGGATGTACTGGCCCTGGAGCGTGTTCAGAGGAGTTTCACGAGAATGGTCCCAGGAATGAATAGCTGATATGAGGAACGTTTGAGGACTCTGAGTCTATATGGAATGGAGTTTAGAAGGTTGTGGGGGAATCTAATTGAAACTACAGAATATTGAATTGCCTGGACAGTCTAGATGTTGGGAAGATGTTTCCATTGATAGGAGAGACCAGAACCCGGGGCAGAGCCTTAGAATAAAGGAAAGACCTTTTAGAACAAAGTGGAGGTGGGGCTGGCAAGGAGGTAGCTGGGAAGGTGATAGGTTGATGCAGGTAGGGGGTGATTGTGAAAGGTTGGAGGGAAGGGTGGAGCAGATAGGTGGGAAGGAAGATGGAAGGTAGGACAGTCAAGAGTTTGGTGCCAAATTGGGGAGTTGGATCTGGGATGAGGTGGGGGGAGGGGAGATTTGGAAACTAGTGAAGTCGATGTTGATGCCGTTGAAGGGTTCTAAGTTGGAAGATGAGGCGTTCTTCCTCAAGTTGTTGGGTGGTTTGGATTTGGCAGTAGAGGTGCAAGTCCTGGACCTTTTTGTTGGGACTGGAAAAGGTGTAGAGAACAAATTGCATGGATGATGCCACAAGTAGGAAAATAGAACATAGAAACTAGGAACAGGAGTAGGCTATTCAGCCCTTTGAGCCCGCTCCACCATTCAATATGATCATGTCTGATGCTTTATCTCAATTCCATATTCCATTTTGTCCCCATATCCAATGGTGCCTTTAAAATCTACAGATTAACAACCTCTTCCTTGAATATACTCAGTGACTTGACCTCACAGGATTCTTTGATAGAGAATTCCACAGGCTCACTAACCTTTGACTGATCTTCCTCATCTCAGTCAAAAATGGCCTACCCCCTATCCTGAGACTGTGACCCTGCTTCCAGACTCACCAGCTGGGGTAAACATCCTCCTTGCATCTAGTCTGTCCAGCTCTGTTAGAATTTTACAGGTGAGAGGTCAGGAAAGATCACACAGGTTAGAACTTTTTTTTTCCTGTAGGAAAGGGAACTGCCGAGGATTTTAAAGTTATGAAGTTTAGAGAGGATGTATTCACTTGTGGGGAAGAACAAAACGAGAATCATAAATATAAGAGTCGCCGATAATAATGAAATTGAGGGAGAAATCCCTTTACACAATTAATGTTTATAGTATGAGACTCACAACAACATGGAAGTTTTGGGGGTCACTAGCACAGCTGCCTACATTAAGTGCAAGATAGAGAAGCACGTCAGGGAGAAAGGAGTAGGATGATACGCAGGGAGGGCTAGCTTGTAAGAGGTACAATGAGGCTCCTATAGAACTGAACACCAGTGTACATTAGTTAAGCCAATGCTGTAAATTCTACCTCATTCCGATTATAATCATCGCTCAGTCACCACCATTTGGAGCGACAGGACAGCATTGTGTTAACATGCCTTGGTTTGCAAACACACGTATACACAGGGTCACAGTGGAGCAATAAGTAAATTAGCCTCTCTCACAGGAAGTTCCTCTAAACGTGCAATCAAGTTGAACAGACTGAAAAGAACTGGTTGGCAGCTGTGCTTCTTGGCATCAGTGGCTAATTGCATCCAATAATAACTGGCAAACCAAGAGCGATCACTCTGTAAATTCACCCAGCTTTACACTGGCTCGGCATGGGAACTCATTCTGGATGGTGCAATGGCCACATACAATAAAAACAGAAAATCAGTGCACAGATTTGTAAGTTTCAATTTCTAGACTGAAATGGGCAAAGACAGACTAAATTCAAATAAAGGCTTGATATTGGAATATAATCAAACAATTGAAAATTTCAAAATTCTACTCTTTCTTTGGATGTGCTGCTCAGTAAATCAGTGTTTATTGCCCATCACTTTTTGCTGTGGGGAAGGTGCTGATTTAAACACAGTAACAGTGTAGGAGCAGTGATTTCGTTTCAGGTCTGGATGGTGGTGGTATTCCCGTGCATCTGCAGCCCTTGTCCTTCTAAGTGGTAGGTGTCTCAAGTTTGGAAAATACTGTCAAAAGGACCTTGGTCAGTTACAACATCATGATGACAGGGTCCAACCTGGTGTGGAAGAAAGCATTCAACTCAGGTGTGTTGTGCTCCTGCCTACATTTCATGTGAACCTCTTTGTACCCTTCTGCATCAAACTCTGGCCCTTTCCAAGAGGCAGGCCACAGGCTGAAATGTGACCTGCCAGGAGGAACTCTCCAGCCCCTGAAGGAATCTACCAGCGGCAAACATGGAAGAGAAAAGGTTTCTGTTTGGAAAAGCAGTAAGCTGTGCCAACATCCTCAACTTAATTCAGTTTGAGGGGAGGTTGCTGTGAGCAGAGGCAAGTCTGCTGGTGATAGGGAGACTGCAAAAAGATAGGACACCGGGGCAGTTTTTAGGGCTAAAGGGGTCAAAAGGTATGGAGAGAAAGCGAGAATATGATACTGAGTTTGAAGATTAGACATGATTATGTTGAATGGTAGAGTAGGCTCAAACAGCTGAATGGCCAACTCCTACATCTATTTTTGATGTTTCTATGTCCTTGAGTAGGTGAGGACACAAGACTCCTGTTGGCAAGTAAGTCGCAGAATATACTCAATATTGGTGAGCAGGTTGGGGGAAGCGGCAGCAAGCAGGTCTAGGGACGATTAGATTGTCTCTTTCGTGCACTGGCCTTGTACCCTTGAAGGACCGTGCATAGTGTATAAAGTTAAAAATCACACAACACCAAGTTATAGTCCAACAGATTTATTTGGAAGCACTAGCTTTCAGAGTGCTGCTCCTTCATCAAGTGGTTGTGGAGTATAAGATCGTAGGGTCATATGATCTTATTCTCCACAACTACCTGATGAAGGAGCGTCGCTCCGAAAGCTAGTGTGCTTCCAAATAAACCTGTTCGACTATAACCTGGTGTTGTGTGATTTTTAACTTTGTACACCCCAGCCCAACATCGGCACCTCCAAATCACGATTGCACAGAGTGTGTGTGTGTGTTAGAATGTGCGTGCGTGTGAGATGGAGGGAATAATGGAATAGACAGGGCTAAGTGAACCAACAGCCAATGTATCAGATCTAAATTCTGCAGTCTGCCACAATGAATTGAAAGTGATGGACAAGTAAACAACCAATAGGAGATGGATGTTCAACATTGGGGAGGTCAGCACCTTGGAAGACAGGTCAAAAGGATTTGCATTCTTCTCAGACTTTCTGAATGCAAGCCCACTTGAGGACAAGAGCAGCACAAATGTCAGTCTTCAAAACTTCAATTCACTCCACATAATATTAAGGAACCATTCAAGCTATTAATACTTGCAAAAACTATGGGTCCTGATAACTTTCCAACAATGGCACTGAGGACTTGAGCTCCAGAACTTGTGATGTCCTGAGTCAAGCTGTTCCAGTACAATTACAACATCGGCATCTCCCTGACAGTGTAGAAAATTGCCCAGGTATGTCCTGTACTCAAAAAGCAGGACAAATCCAACCCATACTGTCAAATCCATCACAAAAGTATGGAAGAGATTGTCAACAATGCGATAAAGAAACATTTGCAAAAGAATAACCTGCTCGCTGAATCTCAATTTTTGTTCTCCCAGGGCCACTCAGCTCCTGACCTCCTTATAGCCTTCGTTCAAACATGGATAAAAGAGCTGACTTCCAGAGGTGAGGTGAGAGTGACTACCTTTGATGTCAAGGCTACATTCAACTCTGTGTGGAATAAGGAGCCCTAGCAAAACTGGAATCAATGTATGTCATGGGAACAAATCTCCATTGGCTGGAGTTATACCAAACACAACAGAAGAGATTGTGGTTGTTGGAAGTCAGTCATTTCAGCTCTAGGTCATCTCTGGAGGAGTTCCTCAGGGTAGTGTCCTGGACATAAAACCAACTTCAGCTGCTTTATCAATGATTTTCCCTCCATCATAAGTTTGGAATGGCGATGTATGTCAATGATTGCGCAATGTTCAACACCATTCATGATTTCACAGATACAGAACAGTCCATATTCAAATGCAATAAAACCTGGACAATATCCAGGTTTGGGCTGACAAGTGGGAAGTAACATTCACACCACACAAATGCCAGCGAATGACCATCTCCAATAAGAGACAATCTAATCAGCGTTCCTTGACATTTAATGGTGTTATCACCATTGAATCCTCTACTATCAACATCCTGAGGATTACCATTAACCAGAAACTCAATTTGACTCACAATATGAATACAGTGGCTGTAAGAGCAGGAATTCTGTGGCAAGTAACACACCTCCTGACTCCCCAAAGCCTATCCATTACCTACAAGGCACAAGTCAGGAGTGTGATGGAATGCTCCCCACTTGCCTGGATGAGTGCGGCTCCAACAACACTCAAGAAGCTTGACACCATCCAATGCAAAGCAGACCACTTGATTGGCACTACATCTACCAGGTTCAACATTCACTTCCTTCAACATGATGACAGCAGTGTATATCATCTGTAAAATGCATTCCAGTGACTCACCAAGGGCAACTAAAGACGTGGAAGGGAAGCTGAAAGCTTGATCAAAGTCTTGATATAATTTTTAAAGGTAGGTAGTCAAGAGGATTAATTGGAGTGAAGTTTTAAAGAGTGTAGGCTGAAGTGGTTGCTGTAACAGGTGGGGCAAGGGATGAGGCTGAAGATGGACAGAAATCCAACAATTAGAATTCAAGAAGGGCAACAATATTAGAAAGCACACGTGCATGTTTCAATATGGTCTCACTTTCTAGCAATAGAAGACTGCTCAGTCCTAAATGGGAAGGATGGATCTATTCAGCAAAGGATGCTGGCAAATACTTCCAAGTCTTTTCTACAGGCGGTTGTTCTTATTAAGCTTAAGAAATGAGCTGGGACTAAATAAACATATCAATATTGGGAAATGTATTGCATGAGTAGCAGGCAATAATAAGAATGAGTTAAAGGGAACAAGATGAAGTGTGTGGTCACCCTGTGAAAGCAAACGTTTGTGAGTTTGAAGAGACTGCCAAGTAACTCCAAACAAAGCATCAGATTCCTTTGTCTGGGCTCATTTCCTATCCTTGGCTCTGGTTAAACAGTAGCCCTGTGAAAGGCAATGTTTTTGACGTGTAGAAAGTGCTGAAGGCAGCTCAGTGAACACACTAGTGCCCAGGACAATAAGTCCAGGGGTTGGAATGTTCCACACACTAACTGCAGGCATTTGACAATGCTGTTCTCTGGGGGTTGCATAACGCAGGGAGTAACTCTATGTTGATATTGCACAGTTAGAGGCTGTAGGTTTCCCATTCATTACACATCCCCTTCTCTTGAAGACACAATCCCTTCTTGTAGTAAATAAAGCAGATGTTACATGGCTGTGAAAACACCATTCACCCAGTCTGCTCCACGCCATAACCTCAGCGCCAAAGCAGATTAAACAGTGAGAAACAGTGATCACTTTTTTTTGAAACAGTGATAATGTTACAAACTGTGAAATCACCAGAGTGCAAATCAGGAAAATCACATGATACATGACACACAATTCTTTTGCTCTTAAAGTTAAAAATCACACAACACCAGGTTATAGTCCAACAGGTTTAATTGGAAGCACACTAGCTTTCGGAGCGACGCTCCTTCATCAGGTGATTTGAGCATCGCTCCAAAAGCTAGTGTGCTTCCAATTAAACCTGTTGGACTATAACCTGGTGTTGTGTGATTTTTAACTTTGTACACCCCAGACCAACACCAGCATCCCCGAATCATTTGCTCTTAAACTTCTTCAATGACACAAAAAATCTCCTAAAATGCAATATCCCTTTTTCAAAGTACTTGGACACATTTTAATTTCTGCCTAATTCCTCCAGTCAACATAATTGTGTTCCTAAACCTCCGGTTCCTTGATTCCACACCATGGCCAAAGATGCCTACATAATAACATGGACCCACGGGAATCATCTTGCCCTTGCCTGGAAATAGACATAAGGTTGGCTGAACCTGGTGCCATATCCTTTTCAGATGCTGGTCTGGATCTGACAGTGGCTGGTGAGCTGTGGGTACCAGATGGAAACCACACTGTGACCTGCTTCAGTGGGGAACAGGGGGACAGTGATGGAACAGAATAGCTTTGTGGAAGCAGGAGGAATGCCCCACAAAAATAAAAGACAAAGTTTGGGGTCTTGTTCTGAGAGTAGCCACATTACCTTTAAATACTGCAGGGTAGACCGGCCGATGGAAACCAGCCAGAATATTTATGCCTCAGATTCCACTCTTAGAGATTAAAACATTGTAAACGAACGCTTGTTTAGCAAAGGATATTCAAGGTGCATATTAAGCATCCTCCTGTCCAACAAAGGTATCCCTGCATCCCTACACATACTGGCCAAACAATAAGATTAGGCAGACATGGAGCTGGAAAGGGATACCGTTTAAATTCAATGAGTACCATTTAAATTCTCTATCACACACCACAGCCACTTGTTCACTCATCTCTGATGTTCTTTTAATAAGGAATGGAAGGTTAGCATTTGCCCCATATAATTTACCTGGCATTATCAAATGCAAATGCTTATTATCAGGATCATCTGGTTTAAAGACCATTGAAAAAATATGAGATAGAAGCAGAAATAGGCCATTTGGTTCATCGATTCTGCCCCATCATTCAATGAGATCATAGCTAGTCTGATAATCCTCAACTCTACTTCCCTGCCTTTTCCCCACAACCTTTGATTCCCTTAATAACTAAATGTCCATCTATCTCAGCAACAGTACTCTGTGGTAAAGAATTGCACAAAGTCACAGAGAAGAAATTTCTCCTCATTTCTGTCCCAAATGTGCGACCCCTAACTCTGAGATTATCCTCTCTGGTCTGAGACTCGCCCACAAGGCGAATCAACCTTTGTGCATCTACCCTAATTATACTGAGTGACCTCACTGCCACAGCTCCCTACAGAATTCTGAAAAACAAACGTTTGGACAGATCTATCACATTTCAGGCAGTAACTCTAGTATTATATAAAATTGTGGTATCAACTAAAGAGGGAATAAAAAGCCATTCTCCATTGATTTCTTCCAACTTGGAGGTTTACAAGCAGCTGTTGACTCACAGAGAAGCTTTGCAAATATTTAAGTCTAATTGAACTCAGGATGAGTCTTTAAAAACAAGTGGACCTTGAACCATTTAAGTAGTAAGAACATTTTAAAAAATGGTAGCTTTCAGTCCTATATAGAATCCTTTTAGAATTAGCTCTCATAATAAATATTTGACCTCTCAAGAAATATATAAACAAATGCATGACACTTAAACAGCAAGACAAGGTTGAGACAAGTGCCACAAAGATTGCACGCTGTGTACTGAAGTAACTTTATAGACATTGGGGATACGGAGGGGTCTTCTGATGCTGGGTGTGTCCCTTTCTACAAACCAGTGATTGGAAAGGGTTAGCAAATAATTTCTAGCACAAGGACACGCCAAACTCTAAACCTTCGAGCAGCCAAGATGCACAATGGAGCAGAAGTGCTTATCTTGATATCTTCAGCACCCATCTTGTATTCATACTTAGAAGGGTTCAAACAAGTATTTGACAGAGAGTTAACTACCAGCCCCCAGAAATACAGAGAAATAAACCCAATGTCTCTGAGGCTGTTTTAGTGGAGACAACAGATGTTGTTTGTTTTGTCTAACCTATGGAGTGTTCCAATAGCTTTATTTTTTTTTTGTTGATGAATTTGAGCATCTGCATTTTATTAAACTTGTTTACACTGACTTCCATTGCCCTAATTTTCTGTTTCCTTTCACATTTCTGAAGAGTTTAATCGGATTTCTGGAGTGGGTTTTTCAAGGTGGGTTTCAAAATCTGGCAGATTCTCGCATTGTTCTTGATCAACATACACAGTTCACCAGTTTTAAACTGATGAGATCCAAAAGCAAATTTATCATAAAATGCAATGACAAGTCAGCACAGCATATCAGGTGACCACATTTGTTTTGCTAAATTATGCTGTGCCCTTATTTGGAGTTGGGTCTCGATTTTTTTACCTCTGAAATGCACGTTGTCTGCACCTTATCATTCAGCACGGGAATCGGTTTAGCTCAGTTGGCTGGATTACTGGTTTGCAGCACAGTGTGATGCCAACAGTGTGGGTTCAACTCCCATCACCAGTTTGAGGTTACCATGAAGGACTCTCCTTCTCAACCTCTTCCCTCGCCTGAGGTCTGGTGACCCTCAGGTTAAATCACCACCAGTCGCTTCTCTCTAATAAGAGCGCAGCCCCTATGGTCTGATAAGACTATGGCCACGCACATTTTCAGCACGTGGCACCAAGTGGGTCCCGTCTCCCAGAACTTGCATGGGAGTTTAAGATACATCCACAAAGAGGAAATTGCCCATGGTGAACAATGAACAGAAATGTGTCCTTTGGCAAAGAGAATGAAGTACAGAGTTGGTTTCATGTTAGAACTCAAAACATTTGTTAAGTAGTCAAATAACTGTGCTGCAGTGAGGGAGATTATGTAATGGAAAATGGTGTGAGAATGGACAGAGAAAGAATCTGCCCTGATAAAGAACTGCAAATCCAACACACCACGAGAACTGAGACTAACCAGTGGCTCATTCCTGAGAAGCATGAATCAGATCAATTTCTTGAAAGCTATCATAATAGTTACACCGCCTCCAGAAATGCAATGCGTATACATGCACTTAAAAGAAACCCTGAGTTCAGCAAAGATTTAAGAACAATAGCTCTTTGGTGTAGCCACTTCATGGAACAAAAATAATGTTGTGGCAGAAGACCAAGGTTGCTCAGAGACCATTAAAAGACCTTGTTGATAAAATTATCAATTCATCACCAGACAGCAGTAAAACACAAAGACTTTGGCCAAGATCTTCCAGCCACAGGATTATTGGAGATCAGATGGACAACTCAAGATGCAAGTCAGCACCCAGAGAAGTTCCAACATACTGACTTCCGTGTGAATTGCCTGGGAAATCTTAATTTCTAATGGGCAATTTTTTTCCTCCCCAAATCTCTTAATGAAAGTCTCTGAGTTAGAAACTCAGAAACTGAAGACAGTTTCCATGGGATCTTATCTTAATAGTTACCCAAGAAGTGTTAGACAGAAAAATCCTGCTCAAATTCCTGCGTAACTTTACAACTGACATCCCTTCACCCTCCCCTCCCCCAACCCCCCAGCGACAGCCATGCCACTCCCTGAAATATTTTGAATGTCCTGATTAAATCTTGGCGACTTCCTCCTGACTCCCAACTGACCATCTCTTTTGACTATGCTACCTCTGACCACTCAAATAATCCCTTCCTAACCTTGTTAACCCACCATCAACCAGTCTACACTCCCAACCTCACTTGAGTATCCCTCCTCACCCGTCTACCATACCATCCACTTGCCATTTTATAACCTGCCACCTTACTCACCCTTAAACCTGCCTACCTACCAGCCTACCCACTTACCTCACCCAACCAACCTATTCTACCCATTCATTCACTCATTAACTCAGCCATTTACTAACATTCTCATATTTGGCCATGAACTGACATTCACACTGGACATGTACATTTACCAAATGGCAGACAGTGCTACAAAAAAGGAGCTGTATCTCATCTTCTCATTAACTCTATAACACTGTGATGGAACTCTCCAATGAATACTGAGCTCTGCATTTCTGGAGAAACTGAAATCAGAAGACCTGGCAAGCCGGGCTGAGCAGCAGCAAGGTGTGAAAAAGCTCAAGCAGATCAACAATCTGCCAAATGTTGCTGCTTCACAGAAGATCCAGTCCAATATGTCACAATGACAACATGGATGAACTTCGATATTCCCAATACATGATCACTGGAGTGAGAAGGTTCAAAACAGCTCAAAGTAAAATCATTGGACGTGGGTAGATAATATTCACATTGATGCTAGCTTGCATGGCAAAATTACGGTGTGTAGTAATTTTCAAATTAAAACAATACCAAAAATCAAGTTGCCTGCTGGAGCTTTTGAGCATTTTCATGATAATGATCAGATGAATAAGGAAGGAGTGAGCTTGCGGATTCATAATGTGTGGAAATAACACAGGGAATGTGTAAGGGATATGTTCAAATCCAGTAGAGAACTGAAATGAAAGGTATGTCTTCCAAGTTACAATTATACCTGGGGTTAATGTCTAGATATCAACCTTGGGATGTGCGCCTCAACAAGCCATTCAAGGATCACGACTGCGACGAATGGAATGGACAGGTGACTGATAGAAATAAAAATGGTCAAAAAGAGTGGAAAAAATGTCCCATTTGGTATTTTGTGTTTTTTATCATTAAATCATGGAATGTTATTGGTGCACAAAGTATCATTGGATCATTCGAAAAGTACAAAACATCCAATTCAATGAATGGAAATGATGCTTATCTGTTGCGGAGGGATAATTATAAAACCAGTAGCACCAAATCAAGTAGCTCAAAATGAAAACAAAGATAAACGTTTGGTGTTGGGTTTTTTTATTCACTCATAAAATATGGGCAACCCTTCTGAACCAGCATCTATTGCTCACTGTTAGTTGTCCTTGAGAAGGTGGTGCTGAGTTGCCTTCTTGAACCATTGCAGTCCATTTGATGTTCGTACACCCACAATGCCATTGGGAAGGAAATTCCAGGATTTTGACACAGCTAAAGACAATTGATTTGACAGTGTTTAAAACTTTTGATTGTAATTAAAAATAAGATAATAGAATTATTTCAATAATATATGTTACATTCATTTAATTTGAATTAGCCGTGTCATGTCTCTTCACACTTCAAAATGGCAACTATTTGCACCAACGCTGGCAGTTTATATATTATACTTAGCCTATACGGTGACCCCTACTTCCAGAAGAATCTTTTAAGACTTCAAATGTTGACATTGTGATTTATGGTATTTTGCTTCAGAACACTACCATGCCTCACTATCGTGCTAATATTTGAGGTGCTAAGCAACTGAGAGATAATAAAATATGTATGTTGACAGAAGGGAGGTGATTGCATATGAATAGTATGTAAAAGACTTTTTATCATAATCACACCAGCCATGACTGCTGTGAACTCCTTCTAGAAGAGAAACTAAACTTGTTTATAAACTCAGGTGTTTTCTGAAAAGAATTAAAATTAACTCCCTCAATTCCTAGATTTAGATTAGATTAGATTCCCTACAGTGCGGAAACAGGCCCTTCGGTCCAACCAGTCCACACCAACCCTCCAAAGAGTAACCCACCCAGACCCATTTCCCTCTGACTAATGCACCTAACACTATGGGCAATTTAGCATGGCCAATTCACCTGACCTGCACATCTTTGGACTGTGGGAGGAAACCGACGGAGACACAGGGATTATGTGCAAACTCCACAGAGACAGTCACCCAAGGTTGAAATCAAACCTGGGACCCTGGAGCTGTGAGGTAGCAGTGCTAACCACTGAGCCACCGCGACACCCAATTCTTCTAAACAAAAAATAAAACTAATGACCTTATGTATTTATCCTACCCATCATAAACCCAACAATATAAACATCTTTCTATTGATGTCAGAGGGATCTATAGTCACCTGTTTTTCTGGTTGATAAATATTGGATTAAGTCACTGCTCTGAAGGACGCTCTGACCCTTTTGTTAAAGACAACTCTTCACATAAATAACCAATATCATTTGTTTATTTTAAATTCCGAATTCTAAAAGTGATATTAATATATAAAAATTGTACATCTTTTAATCCCAATGGTGTCTCACAGCCTGTCTCGCACAGATCAAAAATGTAAGATGGCTGTAACTTTTCTGAATCATTGTCCCACAAAGAAAATGTCCTTCTAGGCCCTTGTTTTGTCTGAGAAACTATTCTCGGACTTTAGAAGGATGCATGTTATGTCCAGGGGTTAACTGAATTCTAAATGTCTCCCTTTGTGGCTGATGTTGCAATAGCTCACTAGACTGTCTGTTTTGTGGCTGACTGTAAATTAACAAGGAAAATCATGTGATATTTGGGAGCCACTCGACAGGATTCTGGGTCTATTTTAACAAACAGATCAGCCTTCTTTACAAAATATATAACAATATTATTGCACAATTGTGACAACAGAACACAGTTGTAGACTTAGGCATCAATCCAAACAGCTGTATGACAGCATTTTATATTTCTATTAATTCAGCTCTTCTTCATGAAAGGTTGACTTAATATATTTTTTTTTTCACTGCTAATCTGCTACAGAAATCCACCAACCCTGAGAAATGCAGTTTCCTTTTCTGATCTTTTCACCAATTTCCTCCTCTTTTCCTTTTCTCCTGAATTTAACTAGATACAGTGAAGGTAAGAAAGGACATAGTCTTAGGTTCCAGTTCCATATGATCTGAAGTAAAAACAGAAATGCTGGAAAAACGCAGCACCCACAACATTTTGCATTTATTATCTCCATGGTCTGATGACACTGTGACATCTACAACATACCTCCTTACGCATCGGCATAGTAACTATTCTTCAATTAACCCTTTACTCCACACTCTCACAGCTTCTGTTTGATTTGATGCAGACTTACAGAAACAGCAACAGCACCCTAACAAGCTACAAGCAACAAAAACAGGAAGATTTGCAATTATGTAAAACTTTTCACAACCATGCAATAACCCAATGCACAACCAATGACGTATTTTTTGAAATACATTAATTGTTGAATTGTAGAAACTTAACAGCCAATTTACTGCAGTATTGTGGTAATAACCAGATAGTCTGTTTTTAGTGAGGTTAATGAGAGATCTATAGTGGTGTGATGATGCTGGTCCTTTAACAAGGTTAAGTTGTCCTTGGTTTTTTATCGAGAGGGATCATAAAGGCAGAGGTGCTGATATGTCTGAACTGGTAACTTTAATAATGGCTAAGAGATACTGCCTAAGTCAACAAAGAGAGGAGGCCTTTAAGGTTTTTTTTTAAAACAGTTGTACAATGAAAGGGGAGTGGCCAGTTCTCCCAGCTCAGATTTTTTTTCTAGTTTGGCTTAGTTTTCAGCTGGGAGCCTAGAGAAACAGCTGCTGGGAAAAAGAGGTTCCATGCTGATTCTCTCTCTGACATCTCTCCTGTAAGAACCTGTGTTTGAATTTATCTTTTTGCAAGGGGTGTGTTGATGGGATGTTGCAGGAAATTGGACCAGCCCTTTTTTAAGTTAGATCATGTTGGTCGGTTTTCAAATCGTTGTTATTCTAAATTCGGTTTTCTTTTGTTTGCGTTGCATTTGGTAGTCTGTAAATAAATTCTGCTTGATGTGAAACTAAGTGGTTTGACCAGCTGCATCACTTCTGGAATATCCACCTCACACCTGCTCAAAACAACTAGAAAGGTTAGGGTCTAGGCTACCTTCTTGAAATGTTTTGAGGGGGTCTGGCCTGGTCCATAACAGTGACCACAGGAATAGAGATAACGTCCACATTTTTCTTCAAGTCGATGCTTTGTTGCCTTTTACATCCACTTGAGGGGGCAGCAGGGCTTTGGCTTGATTTTCACATGAAATTTGGTACCTTCAGCAATGCAGCACTCCCTCAACACTGCATTGGATAGTCAGCCTTGATGTTTGTGCTCAGGTGCTGGAATGAGTCTGGAACCTGCAATCTTCTGATTCAAAGGAGAAACCGTTCTCAATTGAATTATAGCTAACACGCTAGCTTTTTCCCTCCCTGCATGAATACACAAGTTCTCCAACCAGTGAGCTATGTGCATGATTCCACAAACTTTTCAATAACATAAATAAGCCACCTTTCACATTGGATACCTGTAACCTTAAATAGCAAGGCTCCTCACGCATTTGAATTTGTTCAGCTAAGAATAATGCTGTTCTGTATACTCATACAGACCAAGTTTGAAAAATGCCCATCAACTCAGCTGAAACAGTTGATTGATATCACCATCTGGACTCTCCTCATTCTACTAGTACACACATGGCATACCCACACTGGCACCTTACCCAGCATAAGGTGCCATGTGAGATGCACTAGAAATGGCCACGAGGTCAGCCCATGTACTTTTATGCTTTGAGAGTTGTGCAATGCCATGTTTGAGGCCTGTTACTTCTGCAGTAGCATTTCCATCAACAGAAGACAATAAGTTCCATCTGATCTGATACAAGGCGAGTTCTGCTCAGGTTTTCCAAAGGTCAGTTCATCACAGAGACACTGAAATCATCCCTCACTGTCCACCTCAGCCTGTCTCCCCTTACCAAACCCGGTCTGCTCTTTCGCTGATATGCCACAAACAGAAGGCATGCCCAGGACCCTGCCAACTAGAAGTTAAGATCTGATCTAAGAGAGATGGAATCCTTTCAGAGCTGCGATCTGGCCCATCTCTTGTAGTAAAATATGATTGCAGCTATCTCAGCAACCTACCTCTCTGTTCACAGTCTGAAGGAGCTGTCTGTGAAAAACTCTTTATTTAGGACCTTTCATAACTTCAAAATGGCCCAAAGCACTCTACGGGGAATTTTGAAGTACAGTTGCTGTTGTATTGAGGGAAAAGTACAGCAGCCAACTTGCAAAGTCCAAACAACAATAAGATAATAACCAAATAGTCTGTTTTTAGTGATGCTGTTTGAGGGGTAAATATTGGCCAGGACACAGGGTAAACTCCTGCATTCTTCTTTGAAATCTGCACAATAGCTTTGGGAGGTCCAATGTTAAAAATGTATGACGTCATATTTTAATTTTGAAATTCCAGCTTCCCTACTGTCTTCATGACATTTTTTGGCAGTAGCACAATGCTGAGCGAGAGCTCGCAACTCAATGCGTTAGTGTTCCACTGTGCAGCCTTTATGTTCATCACTCCAGTCATCTGTCTCATTCTGATTTTAATTAGTTTGGCTGGAACTGTTCAGATCTTGCTCCTGACAGATTGAAGAAGAAGCCAAACCTTTGGCTCACATCGGAAAAAATAGATTTTTAAGTTTTTTCCTGTTTAATTATTATTAATTAGCACTAAAATCTCTGAACCTAGTGTTCCCTCTTTTTAGTTCTTTTAGATCTGATAATAAATGTAGTTACAGTGAAATGTGAAGAGTAATATACAGAGCACTGGAAGTCTGCGGAACATGCTATCATTGGACTTGCTTTTTTCCCTCTTCCTCCATTTCCATATTTTAATACTTCTTCCACAATCTGGTAAACTCCTGCACACTCTGTACCACAGCCAGTTGAAAGGTAGTCAGTTCCACATGTCTATAAGTGCCATGTCAGTTGACTAATCTCTTACCCAGTTGACGTGTTAACTGTGTATACATCCCAATGACAACCCAGCTAAGGTCAATTTCCTGATATATTACTTCTATGTGTATTGCTTCAGAACATTTGTAAGCACAGTGTTCAGACAGCTAAGCTTATTTTCATAAATTATACTTTAATCCTTATCCCTAATATTCCTGAATGGTTCGCTCCCAAATCACTATGTTGGGTTGAAGGTTTTGTGCTTGAGATAGAACATGGGACCATTTAGAAAGAGGCACAGAATAACTTAAAAGGAAATTACTGGATATGAAATAGTAATAGAAATCGCTCGACAAACAGGTCTGACAGCATCTGTGGGGAGGGAAACAAAAATAACATTTTGATTTCACAGAATCATAGAATCCCTACACTGTGGATACAGGCTATTTGGCCAATAAATCCACACCGACCCTCTGAAGAGTATCCCACCCAGACCCATTCCTATACCCTATTACTTTACATTTCCCTAAACTAATGCACCTAATCTACACATCCCTGAACACTGCGGGCAATTTAGCATGACCAATTCACCTAACCTGCACATCTATGGACTGTGGGAGGAGACTGGAGCACCCGGAGGAAAAACCGACACAAACACAGGGAGAATGTGCAAACACCACACAGACTGTCACCCGAGGCTGGAATTGAACCCAGGTCTCTGGTTCTGAAGAAGAGTTGTATTGGACTTGAAACTCTA
Source organism: Chiloscyllium plagiosum (assembly GCF_037043375.1). NCBI lineage: Eukaryota > Metazoa > Chordata > Chondrichthyes > Orectolobiformes > Hemiscylliidae > Chiloscyllium > Chiloscyllium plagiosum. The sequence continues at coordinate 33,753,197 of NW_028270167.1, read as the reverse complement.
TTGCTTTCTGTACAGATGCTGCCAGATCTGTTGAATTGCTTCAGGACTTTCAGTTTTCATGTTAACTTGGAATATATTTCCTTTTGCGTAAGACAGTTAGGATCTGATAGAGCTAACTGACATTGTAAGACAGATTTGAGCCTCAGGATTTAAAGGCCTGTTTCTGGGACAGCTAAGCAGTCTTCAATGTGCTGGACCAGTTTTCTATAATTTCCAGTGTGTGTTTTAGGGATCGTTTTTAGTGTTGACAGTGTGTGGCTGAAGTTGTAATGTGTTCTTGTAAGTTGAGCCAAAGTCAGAAGTCACATGATACCAGGTTATGATCCTTCAAGCAGTGCTCCAAAAGCTTGTGACTCAAAATAAACCTGTTGGACTATAATCTGATATCGTGTGATCTCTGACTTTGTCCACCCCAGTCCAACACTGGCACCTCCATATCATGATTTCTGACAAGACATACATTTTATATCTTAGATGCAATGTAACTAATTATTGGGTAATATGAAATAAAACTGTACTGTTTAATCAAAGTCAGAGCCTAACTTCTGCCTAAGACATAGTGTGGGCATCGTTCCCCATATGGTATCAGTATTTCAACTAATAATGCAAGAAGGATCAGCGGCAGTGAATCCAAATAGTTCTGGCAGAAATAAGTGCTTACAATATTTTTCATACTTAGTTTTAATCCAATTGTAACAGCGAAAGCTGTCAGGTCAGTTAACAGCATGTACATTATAATGAAAAAACATTGTAGAAGCAACACTAAGTTGGGTGAATTAACCTTGCGTTAGCAGATCAAAAACTCTTGGGACACAACCTTGCAAAACAGGATATATTTACCTTGAAGTAGATCGTTACAGATTAATGTTGTTTGAGGGATAAATATTGAGTATGAACCTATCACAGCTTAAAAAGTGTAATGAAATCTTTTAATACCTCCTGAGAAGGCTGAGGCTGGTTTAATGTCTCATGCAACAGACATCACTGTACTCAGTACTACACTACAGTATAAACGTTGAGTTTGCATTTAAATCTCTGGAGTGGAGTGTGAACCCTCAAACCTTATGAATCATAGAGTGCTGCTAACACAATATACATTAAAACAGGGATCAGCTCCTTCTACATTACCTCACTAAGTGCTACTAGATTGGGTACAGAATGTGATCAGGTCAATGTACAACCTAGTTGCAGCACTAAACTAACTTTTTTGGTTATGTACTGTGAAGGAGATTTACCATTTTCTATTCTTTCTTTTCCTTACACTATCTCTCATGATAATAGTCACATGCCCTCTGTTTCAACATTAAACTTGATACAAAGGAAAGCAGGTTGAATCCTGAGTTAAACTGTTTCAGTACAGCCACAACACTGGCATCTGCTCAATGAAGTGAAAATTTAGCCAGACATGGATTTCTGAGAAAAAGCTGGACAAATCCTCTCCAGCAATTACTATCCTATCAGTTTACTCCCAATCATCAATGCTCACTACTGCCTTCCTCCAAACATGGACAGATGAGCTGATTCCAGAGGTGACAGTGACTGACCATATCGGGACACACCTTTGACCACTGTGACATTAAGACTTCTGGGGTAAAATCAAAGTCAGCAGGAATCAGGGAAATCTCTGCACTGGCTTTAATAATTCCCAGCAGGAGAAGAGATTGCTGAGGCATATGATCTCAAGATATCGCTATAAGAATGCCTTAGGGCATGGTCTTAGGCTGAACTATCTTTAGCTGTTACACAATTACCATTCTACTATTCTACAATAAAAGGTTGGGATGCTCACATAGGTTTGGATAGTGCTCGGTTCCATTTATAATTCCTTACATATTGAAACAGTCTTTACCTGCTTATAACTACTTTCAGGCTTGGGCTGCTAAGTGACAAGTTACATTTATTTCAAATAAGAGCCAGAATGATTATATCCAACAAGAGAATGTCTAACTACTTTCCTTTGATATTCAATGGCATTTTTATCATTAAAACCTTACTATCAATATCCTGGGGCCACCATTGATCAGAAGACCAATTGGACAAGCCACATAAATATTGTGGCTCCAAGAGCAAGTCAGAGGTTTGATACTCTGCCATGATTGCTTCAACTTCTCGAGGTCTTTTCACCATCTACAATGCGCAGGTCAGGAGTGTGACGGAATTCCAGTTATGTGAATGAGTGCAGCTCCAACAACACACAAGGAGCTCAACATCATACAACAAAAAGCAGCTTGCTTGATGAGCATTCCAACCACTATCATAACCATTCACCCCCTCCACTGTAAGTAGACAGGAGTATCATTGTGTACCATGTTATAATACATTGACCTACCCATCTCTCTGAAAGGAGTGATTTTCAGGCGAAGGCTTGAGAACTCCAATTCCCAGGAGACCTGGTACATGCTCAGAGTGGCAGCATGAGAGGCTGCACATGCTATGATCCATTTACTATACAATGGGCCCAGCCATCAGAGTCATCAGGAGTACACCTGTGGAGATGTAAAGAAAAGACAGACCACAAGACCAGGGACTGGTACAAAAATCAGACCACAGGATGAACGCAAAAGGTAAGTTATATGACAGGTTAGTGTGCGAGATGGTTGACAGCAAGGAGAAGATCTGTGGGCTGCAGCAGAAGACCCCTAGCAATTAGGGCTTGGAGAAGACCTGGGAAGCAGTAGTTGTAGCTATGTGCTGGGATTAGGCCTCAAGAAAAGTCCTAATTGTCTGGAGCCCTGAGGTGTTTATAAGAAGCTCTTGAGTCTTTAATAGCTAGGTTCAATCGAGTGTAGTGTTAAGGAAGCCAACAAGCAAGATTTATTTCATGTAGCTAAGAAAACCTGAAACCTGGAGAAACCAGGGGCAATGTTTACTTAGTGGAGCCAGTTGTCTGTCAAAAAGGCTAGAATGCTGCCCCTGAGTAGATGTCTGAGCACCATCTGAAGAATGCAGAGAAATGCAGCCTCAGGAAAGGGCAGTGAACTGCCAGATCATGTACCATCACTGAGGCGCAATAACTTTAGAGGGAGCTCTGAAGCCAAGTTTTTGAAAGTAAAGAATTGTAAAGTTTTTGTGGTTCTGGTGATCCATATTTCGATGTTTGCTGAGAAACGTGTGGGAACTGTCTTGACTACATTTGCTATTTGATCTGCTCTGTACATGTTCAACCACAGTTTGTCTACTACCCATATTTACCTCATATTAATTTTGAATGTCAGATTATAAGTTGTATGTTTTTGCATAGCCAAGGTCATTATTGTTTGTTCAAAACCATGGATCTTTAGTTAGTACTTGGGATCTCAACTTTGTCTGCTTTAAGTAAAGAAATTATTGGATCTTGGACAGACCATAACATAAACTTGATGATCATAACAATCATCTCTAAGATGCACTGTTGCAACGCATCAAAGCTCCTTTAACAGTAGCTCCCACAATCAAAACCTTTACCACCTAGAAGAACAAGAAGAGCAGATACATAGGAATGTAGGTTCCCTTCCGAGAGACACATCATCCTCTCTTGGAACAATATGACCATTCCTTCAACATCAGTGAATCAAATTCCTGAATCTCCAGACCTAACATCACTTTGGGAATACATTCACCATGTGGATTGCAGAAGATCCAGTAGGCTACCATCCCCACCTTCATCTTTTCAATGACAAAAGAGATGGACAACAAATTTTGACCTCACCAGCAATAAGTGAAAACATTTTTTTTAAAAAGCATGGAGGAAGTAGAGTCAGGCTGAAAGACAGTGATAAAAAACAAAGAACAGAATCTGACTTGGTAAACTTACCCAAGATTTCAAATCATGAAAGATAGATAATGTAATTCCAACAATTTAAACAAGGAGTTAGCTCATCAATGACATTAATAGTGGAAAGATATTTGAAGGCATTTTATTGAGTGCTGCTAATAAGCATCTTGGACCACTTTCACCTATAAAAGCTAATACTTCATACTTAACTTTCCATGACTGTAAGACAGGAACAAATACATTCAATTTTTCATTATTTCCATTACAATAGCAAAAGAAGAGATCTCATGCAACCATACTAAGCATTTCATTACTATAGTGGCAACTACAATTTCCACCCTCCATGGGTCATACCCATCATAACAGGACTTGGATAATCGCTTGCAAATTTTATGGGAAAGTAACCAAATTAATCCTGTAGAAGTTATTTAGTCGAATTTTAAAAAGAACTTTGACATGAGCTTAGTATAAATGTTGAATTGATAAGGGGTTGTCTGTTAGTGACAAACCCTAAGGCTGATGTACTTTCTATTTCAGTTAGGAGGACAGGTATACTAACACTGGCATCCTTGAAGCATCCAATAGTAGCAGCATCAAGGCTAGGATCACCCAAACATAACTCTGCTAAATGGTCATAGATTAGGATACCTGAGTACTGATTGTCAAAGCAAATCATCTTCACCCAGATCGAGAAAAACACTCAAACGAGAGGGAGACAAAGATAGTCTTGCAAAATTGAAGGGCTCGCTCAAGGAATGCAACATCGATCCTAATACAAGGGAGACCCTTGTTCAGAAGAAACCGACTTGGAGGAAGCTCCTGTATGAAGGATCAAAATTCTTTGAGAACAGGAGGAGGTATGGGGAAAGGAACCGGAGAAATAAATATCAGCAATTTCACCTCCTAGAACACTTGCCAAATTGTCAGATTTGTGACTCTAGGATCGGGATCAGCATCCACAGAACACATGACCAGGAACACAGAATTTCCTAAGTCGACAATCATACTTGTTAGACCAGCAACAAAGCACAAAGATTGGAAAATATTGTCCCTGAGAGAAAACAAAATGCGGTTCACAGTACTTGTGAATGGCATACGATAGTTGGAGCATTATTAAGTTTCCCAATTCCAATAGAATGGGTTTGGATCATTTTCAAACTAGTTGTAAAGTTGGGTTGAGATGCAGTGGATAGAATTTATTATTGAAAAAATGCAGCATGACAAAGGTAGGAGAAGGTAATAGTAAATGATTACATTACATGAAAAGGTATCCAGAAGCAAAGAGGAGAAAAATTTCAGGTTGGTTGTTGATGATACTGTGTGAAAGTTATCAACCTGATGAATAAAATACACATCTGAAACATGTTGAATAACAAATCAGAACATTTTGCATTGACTCCACAAATTAACAGTGAGTATGGGATGTAACTTTGGATACTAATTCCCAAAAATATATTAATGTGTCAAAAACTTTCAGAGAAAGTTGACCAAGTTTTAAGGGACTCATTTAGAAAGAAACTCTCACATGACTAAAGTAAAATTCTTTGGAGAACAGACTGCAGGAGAAGTTGATTTACATGTTTAAAATAGCAAAACAACAATCAAAGGACACACAGTGAAAATTCACAAAGTCCAAATTAGAGGTTTACAGAAATGATAAAGTGTCAATAAGCAGAGAAATGGATTTAATGGGCATTAAACATTAGAGCAATATTAGTGAGGCTGCCTATTGTTCCAGACAGACTACAAAGGGAACCTAAACTCCAATTTTTACTTGAGTTGACAGTGCAACATAGAAGCAGCAGATTGTCTCTGACTCACTGACATGAAGCTCAGGACATATTGGTTCTCTGCCTTCATTACCATAATTCAAGTACAAGTGTCTTCAACCCAGTAGAAGTTTGACTGGGAGAAAGGTTGCTGCCAGGGACTGGCAAAGACAATCCCCAGGCAGGACATTGGGCATTTGGTGGAGATAATGGGGGCAGATGTGAGAGCTGGTCCGAAGATAACTACAACTTTGAAAGAACAGATCCATGATTTACTTTAGGACCAGATGGAATTGCCTCAGAAATAAGGGGGGGGAGGGGGCAAGTTCCATTTAACACTCAGGTGAGGAGGAATTTCTGAGGTTTGTGAATTTTTGTAACTCCTTGCCACAGAAAGCAGTGGGGACAGAGTTCTTGTAATGGAACATACAACATTACAAAGCAGTGCAGGCCCTTTGGCCCTCGATGTTGCGCTGTCCATATTTAAGGCTGAGATCAATACATTCTTAATCAGTTGAGGAATCAAGGGTGACGAGGAAAAGGCAGGAAAGTGTATGTGAGAAATGTGTCGGATCAGCCATGAACCTAATGAATGGCGGAGCATGCTCAAGAGGCTGAATGGCTGACTCATATTCCTATTTCTAATGGTCTTTTAGATGGTAATTCAATTAGGTAAGAAAAACACAAGATGGCCTGGCATTCCATCTTAAAATCAAAAGATTATGAAGGCTGATCCTGACCAATATCAATGGAGTTTGGAAACATAACAACAGTGACGGAGCAATTATAATCGTGGGCAGAATCTTCTGCTTCCAATGATGGTGAGCTTGGAGGTGGAAGAGCACTTAATGCATTGTAGCACATCCTGTTGCCTTGCTGTCTCTGCCAGGATTAAATTCTAGGTAGGAAGGCACATGGTCAACTTTCCTTCCCCCAGGGTAACACTGACTCTATATGGGCTCATTAAAGACAGGGTAAGGATCTTAGGCCACCATGAATGGGGTTAACCAAGCTGCAGGCAGGACCTGTCATCATGTGGTAATCCCAATAGCTGCTATTCAGGAGCAGCTTGTCAACTCAGTTAACCACTGCCTGACTGAAAACCTGGATCTCAAATAGAGCAAGATGGAGAGCTGTTGTTGTACTCTTCTGTCCTTGCTTCCAAACTTGTTAGACCCTTTCCTCCTGTGATTTAGGATCCCTGATACTCCCTCCAACCATATTGTTTGACCTTGTCCTGGGTGGACCCTGTACGAATGTGACTTCAGTGGGTACTTTTCAGCAGCAGCTACTATTTTACTGTTTCACTGAGAAACTCAAAATTAAAACACATAGCACAGCTGAAATTTGGAGTACTTAAGTTCATGCTAAACTTTCCAGAAAAATTGTGTCTAATCCAAAGTGATGCAAATACATTTTGAAAAGTTTGATAAGTCTTACTCCATTGTTAAATAACCTCTCTGGTAAGTGTTGAGTCGCATTCATTCAGAAGCGAGTTATTTTTTGTTAGTTTCAAAAGGTTGAAAACTTAAAAATTAAATAAAATGGCTTTGTTAACTTTTTCCCTGTATGTCTCTTTCAACTTATTCACTTAATCCCAAAACTCTTTGCCTCTCCATTTCAGTTTTTGTTTTGTCTGATTTGTTAGTGAATTAACAAATCAAACCTACAGCTCCCAGTTTAGACTTGACACATCTCATCAAAAGTACATCAATTTGCTTGGTGAAGATTCATGGCTGTGGGCTCTGCTCAAACAGACTTTCTATGGATTGCACTGAGAATAGTTTTTTTAATCACCATTAAGTTCCAGTATAAATACCTATTGGAGTTCTGTGGGCAATTAAAAGTGTGATGAATGGCTGACACCATTTGTTCTCTGCTGACAATAAAATCCAGCCCTTATAAATCAGAAACATGCACAAGCAGTTTGCCAAGAAACCTCATTCACAGATAAGAATTATACCTGGACTTGGATTAGTTTATACAGTGCAGCGATATAAAAGTTATTAAAATTGTAACAATAAGCCTGTTATGAGGTTGAACTCTACAATGGGTAATTGGGAAATGTTTCAAATTCATGGCTTAGGCAATAAAAGATCACGTCAACCAGCTAAGCTTGAGATTATATGAGCTTGGGCTTTAGACACAAGTGCAGCAGTGCTATGCATTACAATAAATGCCCCTTGATATCAACTTGCTAGTGGATATTAGGAACAAGTTGTTTTCTTCTGTAGTATCATTAACTTCAATGCCAGTGACGTCATGAATAGAAATGGTTCCAGTTGTTGCAGCAGGATAAATTTGTGTAAGTTGCCAACTCCCAAACTGGGAGAGTTCTTCTTAACCGATACCAGAGCATTCAAAAGAATATTGAATTCAATGGATGCAGCCAAAAATGGGTTTGTTACAAAGGAACGATTCTGAAATTGGAAGTGCCAAATCTAACCCAGGATAGCATCCCAATAATGATGGCATAGCCAGAGTGACTCTGAAAGAATTTGATGAACCCAGTGTCGAATGACAAAGGCAGTGAATATGATCATGTTTAGAACATTTTGACCGTGGTTCAAACTATCCTTGCAGAATTATTAAATAATCTGATACTTTGGGCATGATTTTTGTTGGCCAAGTCCAAGTTGCATTGAATTTTTTTGAGATACTTCTACTGTCTAGTGAAAACATAATAAGGTTTCCTGCTATATCTTATCAAACTCGCTTCATTAACTACTTACCTCATCCTTATGGGGCCCATCACGTCCAATTCTGACCTCACCTTACCATGTACAGTTCCCAGAATGACTCACCACTCCCTAAAATATAGGAGCAGAATTACAGCATTCAGCCCATTGAGTCTGCTCTGCCATTTTATCATATCCTTGTACGCTTGATCCCCTTATTAATCAAGAACCCATCAATCTCTGTCTTAAAGACATTCAATGACTTGGCCTCAACAGCCTTCCGTGGTCAATGAGTTCCACAGATTAACCAGTCTCCGGCTGAAGAAATTCTTCCTCATCTCAGTTTGAAAGGGTTGTCCCTTCACCTAAAGGCTGTGCCTTTGGGTTCTAGTCTCTCCTATTAAAGAAACATCTTCTCCATGTCCACTACCTTTGCACTGAAGTGGCTCTCCTAGAAGCTACTTCTGAGAATTGTGGGGGTGATGATACTGAGACAAGTGACCCACATGCCAAACTGCAGAGATAAGACCCTCCTCACTGAGCTCACCCCATCTGGGCTCCTGACTGTAGCCCTGGTGTAGGAGCTTGCCCTTGACTTACTGTGCTGAGACCCCCTGACTGACAGGTACCTCCATGGTTCCCCATGGTAGGCTATTGCAGAAAATACAGAAGCATAGGATTGTGGGTGAGTTAGCGGTTTGGATCAGAAATTGGCTAGCTGGAAAAGACTAGAGGATGGTGGTGATGGGAAATGTTCATCCTGGAGTTCAGTTACTAGTGGTGTACCGCAATGATCTGTTTTGGGGCCACTGCTATTTGTCATTATTTTAAATGATCCTGATGAGGGTGTAGAAGGATGGGTTAGGAAATTTGCGGATGATACTGAAGTTGTGGACAGTGCAGAAGGATGTTGCAGGTTACAGAGAGACATAGTTAAGCTGCAGAGCTGGGCAGAAAGGTGACAAATGGAGTTTAATGCGAAAAAGTGTGAGGTGATTCACTTTGGAAGGAATAACAGGAATATAGAGTACTGGGCTAATGGTAAGATTCTTGATAGTGCAGATGAGCAGAGAGAGCTTGGTGTCCATGTGCATAGATCTCTGAAAGTTGCCACCCCGGTTGATATGGCTGTTAAGATGGCGTACGATGTGTTAGCTTTTATTGGCAGAGGGATTGAGTTCTGGAGCTATGACGTCACGTTGCAGCTGTACAAAACTCTGGTGCAGCTGCACTTGGAACATTGCGTACAGTTCTGGTCGCCACATTATAGGAAGGATGTGGAAGCTTTGGAAAGGGTTCAGAGGAGATTTACCAGGCTGTTGCCTGGTATGGAGGCAAGGTCTTATGAGTAAAGGCTGAGGGAGTTGAGGCTATTTTCACTAGAGAGAAGAAGGTTAAGAGGTTACTTAATAGAGGCATACAAGATGATCAGAGGATTAAATAGGGTGGACAGTGAAAGCCTTTTTCCGAGGATGGTGATGGCTAGCACGAGAGGACATAGCTTTAAATTGATGGGTGATAGATATAGAACAGATGTCAGAGGTAAGTTCTTTACTCAGAGAGTAGTAAGGGTGTGGAATGCCCTATCTGCAACAGTAGTATACTCACCAACCCGCCACCCAGGGTGGCATGGTGTCTCAGTGGTTATCACTGCTGCCTCCCAGCGCCAGGGACCGAGGTTCGATGCCAGCCTCGAGCGACTGTGTGTGGAGTCTGCACATTCTCCCCCGTGTCTGTGTGGGTTTCTTCCGGGTGTTCCAGTTTCCTTCCACAGTCCAAAGATGTGCAGATTAGGTGAATTGATCATGCTAAATTGCCCATAGTGTTAGGTGCATTAGTCAGAGTGAAATGGGTCTGGGTGGATTATTCTTCAGAGGGTCGGTGTGGACTGGTTGGGCTGAAGGGTCTGTTTCCACACTGTGGGGAATCTAATCTAATCTGTAGGGAATCTAAACTAATCTAAACTTTAAGGGCATTTAAAAGGTCATTGGATAAATATATGGATGATAATGTAATGGTCTACGTTAGATGGGCTTCAGATTGGTTTCACAGGTTGACGCAACATCAAGGATCGAAGGGCCTGTACTGCACTGTATTGTTCTATGTTCTATGGACTTTGGTGAGGTCTACTCCCTGATGACAATGAGACATGGCTATTCGCTTTTTGCTCAGTTACAGGCGCACAGTGCAGATGTGAGACTATCATAGCACACTGCTCTACAGCAAGATGTAAACACCCTTGGCTCAGAACTGATGATTCATAAGGCAAGTCCCTAGTTGTGGAACTGTGCTAATTGACACGGCAAGGCAAGGATGGTGCAACCAAGCAGAGAAGCACAAAGTGAGCAAGCGCTATGTTTAAGCGAGACAACATCCAGTTCAATCCTTCAGCTGGATACCTGTTCAAGCGTGGAAGGTCTCCCTGCTGCTGCATTTCAATACTAGCTGCCTGTGTACCCTGCAGTGCGGAGTGCCCTTACTAGTGTATTGGAGAGATGCCAGATGGTCATGATGAGCGGGCCAACCAATGCCAATGTCTGTGGATGAAAGGTGCATGCTGTTTCCCATGGATTGTGCACTGAGTTATACTCTCTTCATACGCAACATAGAGGTCCTTTGGAGCAAGCAATGAGCTGAATCTGCCAGGCTCTGATTTTCACGTCAAGATTTCCTCAACGTCTGGCTTGTTTTGTGTGCTTGGTCAGGTAGGAATATTAATGAGGTAAGTCGGTATCTTAACAAAGAGTTTAACAAGTAAAAATTCCCTTAACTGGCAACTCGCCACTGCCCTGTGGGAAAGTCAGTCTGCTGCTTGTCTGAAGTATAAAAATTGGATTGAGATACTCCTGACATCGAGTAGACCTTATCGGAATTCTTGTCCAATTCTGTCACAAATCTCGCCATTGCCCATGTTGCTCGGACCCTGTCAGATTCCATCCATTGATTTGATTTGAGCTACTTCTCATAATGATTAGTTTCAAAAAGTGTGGTGCTGGAAAAGCACAGCAGGTCAGGCAGCATCCAAGGAACAGGACAGTCGATGTTTTGGGCATAACGTTATACTCAGTGCATAATCACCACTGTATTTAGAAGGGCTTTTCAAATCTTCAAAGGGTTGGTTTACATTCCAGAACCCTAGGCCAATGTTCTAGGGACATTGGTTCTATCTCATAGTGGCAGATGGTGAAATATGAATTCAATGAAAAGAAAAATCCGGAATAAAAACAAAAGCTAGTCTAATTGACAATCATGTAACTAATGTTGATTCTTGCAAAAACCTATCTAGATCACTAATGTCTTTTAGGGAAAGAAATCTGCCATCCATACAAAGTCTGGTTTACATGTGACTCCAAGGCCCACAGCTATGCAGTTGATTCCAAACTGTTCTCTGAGCAATGAATGATGGGCAATAAATGATGGCCGAGCCAGCAATGCTTCCATTCTGTGGATGAATGAGAAAATAAAACTAAATTCTTCATTTTTGCATGGGGGAGAGGGCGCACAGAAGGTATCTGAATTCCAAATCAGTTGTAATCTTGGGAGAAATGGAATTGACTTAAATTTCTTTGTTTGTTTCATATCTTCAAAGCATATCAGTTTATGACGAATCTGTTGAACTATCCCATGGATGCTCCTGCTGTGGGAAATGGAACTTGAACCCTGAGGTTGCTGATTCAAAGGCAAGGGCACTGTCTGTTGAGCCAAAAGATATCCTCCCCTTCAGTATAGTGTAGACCTCTTTCTGCTCATGATGACTTTATTCAACTTCATGCCAATCACTTTGGCCAGTAAGTCTTGGTAATGCCAGTTACAAAATTCACTCTGCATGAATCTTAGTTCTTTTTGGCCTCTGCACTGCCCACTCACTCAGGCAGGGCACCTCCCAACCTCCACCAAATGTAACAGCTGTGCCACTACTTTCATCTCCCTTAATTCTGCCTCCCTCTCATTCGAGGAAGAAAACAGCAAGGGGCCAGAAGGACTGAAGATGGATGGTGAGCTGCCTAACATTCGGCCCCACAACCTGACTCTGACCCCGCCCGAGTGGCTGACTGATCATGTCCAAGCCCCAGGTCTGGTTTTGGAGACTGCTCTTGACTTACGGTGCCAGGGCCCCCTGAACCATGGCTACTCGCTTGGCTTGAGTAAAGGCCGCTGACAGACATGACCAACTCTCAGCCTTTCAGTCTGCAATTAAAGACAAGGCATGACAGAAACAATATGAAGTTGTGGCTCTGTTCGCCGAGCTGGAAATTTTTGTTGCAAACGTTTCGTCCCCTGTCTAGGTGACAGCCTCAGTGCTTGGGAGCCTCCTGTGAAGTGCTTCTGTGGTGTTTCCTCCAGTTTTGCAAATGTAGTGTACAAAATCCCATGCAAGGACTGCACAAAACACTATATAGGACAAACAGGAAGACAGCTAACGTTCCGCATCCATGAACATCAACTAGCCACGAAACGACACGACCAGCTATCCTTAGTAGCCTCACACGCAGACGACAAGCAACATGAATTCGACTGAAAACATGAAAACAAAAATTTCCAGCTCGGCGAACAGAACCACAACAACGAGCACCCGAGCTACAAATCTTCTCCCAAACTTTGAAGAAATAATATGAGCCAGCTTTTTCTAGCTGAGGAGGCAAAGCGTGAAAAGGCAATGCAATGCAAGGCAGGCATGCTGCAAATATCCAGGTGCTGAATGAGTGCTATGATAGCAATTGAAGAGCCTGGAGATATAGCCCATTAGCTGGGTGATTCTGAGTGGACCTGCAGCATTGAAATGAAGTCAATTCTGAAGCAGAACTATATCAGATTTAAACCTTTAACCCTGTTTACTTCTCTCCATAGATGCTGCCAGACTGACTGAGTCCTTGCATGGGATTTTGTACACTACATTGGTTTTGCTCATGCTGGGTATCGGGTCCTTCGTCCTGGTGAGTTGTTGTCTGAGAGTGGCTGTTGGTTTGTGTGCTGTTATGAGTCCTAGTGGTCGCAGTAGGACTGCACAAAACATTACATAGGACAAACAGGAAGACAGCTTACGATCCGCATCCATGAACACCAACTAGCTACGAAACGACTTGACTGGCTATCCTTAGTAGCCACACACTCAGATGACAAGCAATATGAGTTTGACTGGGACAACACTACTATTATAGGACAAGCCAAACAGAGAACAGCCAGGGAATTCCTAGAGGCATGGCACTCATCCACAGATTCAATCAATAAGCACATCGACCTGGACCCAACATACCGGCCACTGCAGCGGACAGCTGGAACTGACAACCGGAAGCGGCAGATACAAATCACTATAAATGCTGGAGGAAACATCACAGAAGCGCTTCACAGGAGGCTCCCAAGCACTGAGGATGTCACCTAGACAGGGGACGAAATGTCTGCAACACAAATTCCCAGCTTGTTTCAGATTTCCAATGTCTGTCGTGTTTTGCTTTTATTTTCTTTGCAGCTGTTGCCTTGTTAATATTACTTTTCAGATGGCCCACTGTCTCTTGAGCTTGGCTTTTAGAGAATATCAGGGTCTGAGAACCAGTTTCAGTCTCATGATCATACATTACTCAATAATGGAAGGTAAATGGTGGTCGTTTGCACTTAACTGGTCTCGTTAGATTTGCTTTGTGATGTTGCAAACCTAGAGATATAAAGTCTAAGGGTCCATTGACTCTATGCTTTGTGGTAAGCTTCCAACAATGGCAGCCGTGAGCTCCACAATGGATTACTGTTTAGGCATGTCTATTCAAGGGGCAGACTGTCACTCAATATGACTGACCTTGGAACTTTCCAGTTCCAGATGCTTGATTGTCTGAGTTGAAGTTGCAATTGTCACCTGACCCGTGCACCCCTCCCCCCGCCCTGGCAGCCATCTTAACAGTTCATCAATGTATATTTTTTAAATAAATAAGAGCTGTTCCAGAAGCTTCCATACAAACACAGCAAACTTTAAAGTCACGAACATGACGTATCTTTTACTGTCAGACAAACATGTGAAAATAGCAAGCAGAAAAGATTAGCTGCTTCATCGAGTTGCAATCCTCTTTATTTTTATAGATTGTTTTGCTGATCAAGATTTGAAATATTAGCAAAGTAAAATTTCATTCAAGTGCTATGTCAGGTATAGCACAGTCAGTGGCAAAATAGAGATTCCCCAGCTCTAGTCTAACCTTTTAAAAGTACCTCAACTGTACAACAGTGACATTTTTACTTCCCATAGCAACCGTCGCTATTCTTTCTCAAATGTTACAAGTTTAGTGCTGATTAATGAGATCAACTCTTATTCATCTGATGTGGAATTGAGATTGGTTCAACTAATCTCCAGGAACTGCGAGAGAAAGGAATTATTCCCAATTTAATAATGTAGGCAGAACAGAACAGAAAGTTACCCTTTCACTGACAACGTAAGCTTACCCAACTCTGGCCCTTCACAATATTATCATTCTAACTGCTCCAAAATATTAACCCTTCAGAACTTTGACAGCCAGTGGACCCATTCTTCACCACATACTTTAAGTACTGAAGAGGTGAACAAGACGGCAACATTAGGTCTTCAGTGAAACACCAGGCTAAACCAATATTTAACACAAGACACAGAAGTGCAGGAGTTGGGAGGTCAAGTTGCAGCTGTACAAGGCATTGGTTAGGCCACTTGTGGAATACTGCATTCAATTCTTGTCTCCCTGCTATAGGAAAGATGTCGTGAAACTTGAAAGGGTTCAGAAAAGATGTTGCCAAGGTTGGAGGGTTTGAGTAATCGGGAGAGGTTCCAAAGACCAGGGCTATTTTCCCTGAAGCCACGGAGGTTGAGGGCTGACCTTATAGAGGTTTATAAAATCATGACAGGCATAGATAGTGTGAGTCATCAAAGTCTTTTCCCCAGGAGAGTCCAAACCTAAATAGCATAGGTTTAAGGTAAGAAGATAAAGATTTGTAAGGGATCTAAGGGGTAACTTTATCACACAGTTGGTGGTACCTTTATGGAACAAGCTGTTAGAGGAGGTCTTAGGATCATAGAGATGCTCAGCACGGAAACAGACCCTTCAGTCTAACTTGTCCATGCTGACCAGATATCCTAAATTAATCTAGTCCATTTGCCAGAACTTGGCTCATATCTCACGAAGTCCTTCCTATTCATATACTCATCCAGATGCCTTTTAAGTGTTGTAATTATATCAGCATTCACCACTTCCTCTGGCAGTTCATTCGATATACACACCACCCTTTGCATGAAAAAGTTGTTCCTTAGGTGCCTTTTAAATCTTTCTCCTCTGACTTTAAAAGTATGCCCTCTCGTTCTGGACTCCCCCAACCCAGGGAAAAAACCTTGTCTATTTATCCCATCCATGCCCCTCATGATTTCGCAAACCCCTATAAGGTCATCACTCAGTTTCTGATGCTCCAGAGAAAACATCTTCCTCGAAGCTTTGCATATGCTGATGGAAGTCACTTGCAAATTATCCAGTTTTGAAAAAGTAATGATGCCAGATACGGCAATACACAAACTTTTTTTTCTACTCTATTGCTTTTGGGCAGAACAGTGAAATGAAAATTGATTTCATAACAGTGTAAACAGAAACACTTGCACTTTCTTTATCCCTGTTTCCCTCAGCCTCTGGAAAGACATTCACTGATAGAGCAAATTTAAGAGACCTCCATTCACTCAGAGCTCAAAAATGATATAATTCCGTTTCACTGGAGTGTAGGAGTTGAGGGGTGACCTTATACAGATCTACAAAATCATGAGGGAAATAGATAAGGTGAATAGCAAAGAGAGGTGGTGAAGGCTGGTACAATTACAACATTTAAGAGGCATCTAGATGGGTACATGAAAAGGAATAGCTTAGAGGGATATGGGCCAAATGCTAGCAAATGGAGCTGCATTAATTTAGGATATCTGGTCAGCATGGAAGAGTTGGATCGAAGAGTTTGTTTCCATGCTGTACAATTCTATGCCTCTATGATTCTACGACATCATCTTGGGAAAGGAATGAAGTCAGCCTTAGAGTCAACCACTCAAAGGCTTGCTAAACATACAACTGCCATTTAAAATGTTGGTGTTCATTAAAGAATCTGCATATCACTTTGATGTCAAGTACACCAACTAATACACTCTCAGAACAAGGATTTGATTTATGGGAGTAAACATTGTTTACAGACTGATTTCAAGCATTGCTTTAAGGCTACTCACTTTGTTGTTACTGGTTTTTCCCTCTGCAATAACAGTAAAAAATACTTGGAAATGTACATGTTGGTCATACTGGAGGACTGTTCTAAGGTATACAAGACCAGTCTGACCAGTATGTGTCATTCGCAGATTTTACTTATGTTGTGAGAGCAGTGAGAGGGTCTTCAAAGCACTCTCGGAGATGTTCTAGGAACTTAAGTCAAGAGGTCATTAACACTTGAATACTAATTGTTCCAGAAATTGTCTGAGAACTTCACACAGAAAGAATAAGTGCTTCACCACTATCTTATTGGACACCTCATAGGAGTTTCCAGGTGAGGGCAAGGGCTTACCATTTTGTTACAGAATTCCTTAGGAGTGGGAGGAGGACATGAGGCAGAACCATTCAATTGCTTCAAGAGAGAGGACAGAAGGGCAACGAGGTTGGAGTCTGGGTATAGGGGTTTCTTCTCCTTTTAATTTCCTCTACCAGGATGTCTAGAGCAACATCTTGAGGACCTATGCACCCTCTCCCTCAGTCCCTGAGCCCATCCTGCAATGAGCCACTCTGTGTCAACCAAAGCATTTCACAAGTTCATTAGAAGTCAGTGCAAGGAGCCCACATATCTTGCTCCAAATTGCATTTGTTAAAACGCATAAGTACTCAAATTTGATAGCTATTTAGCAGCCCTAGGACATTCAAATTATAATCGTCAGCAATTAGGACCACAGTTTTATGGTCAATCCTGCCTTTCAAATTGGCTATCCTTATTAGCACTGGACCTGAATTCACCTTTTGACCAAACTTATTTAAGAACGTAAGAACTTAAGAAACAGGAACAAGAGTTAGCCATTCAGCTCTTCAAGCCATTCTATAAGATCTTGACTGCTCCAACCCTGGCCTCAATACCTTTTTTTTTGGTGAGCTCAATATAATCAATAATTCCCTGATATTTCAAATACCTACCCTCTTTAAATACTTTCAGTGATTTAGCCTCCATAAGTATCTTGGGTAAAGAATTCCAGAAATTAACCATCCGCTGTGAGAAGAAATTCCTTTGCACATCAGTTTTAAACAAATGTACCCTTATTGTGCAGCTATATCTCCTAGTTCAAGATTCTCCCACAAGTGGGACATCTGAACATCTCCTGAATATCTATCCGTCAAGTCCCCTTTAGAACCTTGTGGAACCTTTAATTGGATCACCCCTTATTCTTCTAAACTCTAACTGAATAAAGACTCAAACTGGTTAACCAATCTTTCTAAGTCAATCCTTCATCTCAGGAATCTGCCCTGTGAATCTTATTAGAACTGCCACTGCTGCCAGGATACCCTTAAATATGGGGACCAAAGTTATACACAGTACTCCTGGTGCAGCCTCACCAATGCCCTGTACAGTTGTAACAAGACTTCCCTATTTTTAAACTTCAATACCCGAGCAATAATTTCAGTAGCCTTCCTAATTTCTTAATGCAGCTACATGCTAATGTTTTGTATTTCATGCACTAGAACACCCAGATCCCTCTGAACTGCACGGTTTTGGAGTCTTTCTCCATTTAAGTAGTCTACATTCTGATTCTTCTGACCAAACTGCATGACCTCATACTTTCCTACATTAAACTCCATCTGACAGGTTTTTGCCCACTGACTCTATCTATCTATAACCCCTCGCAGATTCCTGATGTCCTCAACACAACAAACCCTCCCACCTATTTTTATACCACCAGCAAATGTGGATACAATTTACTATGCCCCTTCCTCTTTTAAAAGGCAACTGGATGGGTATATGAATATGGAGGGATATGGGCCGGGTGTTGGCAAGTGGGACTGGATTGGGT
The DNA here is from genome assembly GCF_037043375.1 of Chiloscyllium plagiosum. Classification (NCBI taxonomy): domain Eukaryota; kingdom Metazoa; phylum Chordata; class Chondrichthyes; order Orectolobiformes; family Hemiscylliidae; genus Chiloscyllium; species Chiloscyllium plagiosum. Next base: position 33,734,981 of record NW_028270167.1, on the reverse strand, counting down.
TGGGATATCTGGTCGTCGTGAACGAGTTGGACCGAGGGGTCTGTTTCCGTGCTGTACATCTCTATGACTTTATGACTCTATACCATCCAAGTTATTAATAGAGATGATAAGTAATTCAGGCCCTAGGTCTGATCCTTGAGGCACTCCACTTTTTAATCCTTTTCAATTTGAGAAAGACCCATTAATCTGAGTCTCTGTTTCCATACTAACACAATACCCCCAATATTGTGAGTTACTATTTTGTGCAATTCTATCAACCCCCAATGAATCTTATTGCTCCTTTCTCAATTATTTCTTCTTTTGCAAAAATGTATCCAAAACAGTATATACTAATCCACCTACAGACTAATTAAAATCTTGAAAATGTTTAGCATTATCTCCATCATTTTACTATTTTAATCACCTACGTGATTTAACTTGCCTTTTATTCTTTATCTACTCTTTCTGTTCCCATTCATTTTCTGCCAATCTCTACATCCACTCCATTCAAACCTTACTATTTAATATTATATCTCCTTCATCTAGTTTTGTAATAATCAGTTTGCATTTTTCTATACATGCCATTTGATCACATAAGGATGTTGCCAGGATTGGATTGTTTGCGCTATAGGGAGAAGCTGAATAGACTTGGGCTGTTTTCCTTGAGGTGTCAGAGGCTGAGGGGTGATCTTATAGAGGCTTATAAAATCATGAGGGACATGGATAGGATAAATAGACAAAGTATTTTCCCTGGGATGGGGGAGTCCAGACTAGAGGGCATAGGTTTAGGATGAGAGGGAAAAGATATAAAAGGGACCTAAGGGGCAATTTTTCATGCAGAGGGTGGCACGTGTATGGAAGGAGCTGCCAGAGAAAGTGGTGGAGGCTAGTACAATTGCAACATTTAAAAGGCATCTGGATGGGTATATGAATAGGTAGAGTTGGAGGAATATGGGCCAGGTGCTGGCAAGTGGGAATAGATTAGGTTGCGATATCTGGTTGGCATGGACCGACGGGTCTGTTTCCGTGCTGTACATCTCTATGACTCTATGACACTATACCATCCAAGTCCTTCTTCGCTCTCTTGCAATCCTTTGTTTCGATTTGGCGAACCCTGCAAATTTGGTATAATAACCAAATTTTGAGAACATTCCTCAATTCTTCAGTTCAGCCCCAATAAGAACTCCAATTGAATATCACCCACTACATCCTTGCAGTCAAAGAAACTTATTTTACATCTACAATTTGCAGTCATTGCTCCAAGCACCTTTCTATCCAATTTCTCTAATTCCATATGTCATTATGCAGCATCTTGCTACATTTTTTTAAGAAATCCATATAAGGCACATCCAATGTGTCTTTTTTATCTTTCTTCCATGTCATTTATTAATATAATTCAACAAGATCCTTAAAAATCCATGACTACTGACCCTGTTATGTCATAATTTAATTAAGAATATTAGTACACATCATATATTTCAATAATTTATCAGCAACTGCAATAAGTCTGATTGTCTTATAATATTTTTGTGTCATTTTTTGAAGAGGCACCTCAGCTTTAGACAGTGGAATCCTGATACTTCATTGGACTAGTAGTTCAGAAACCCAGGCTAAGGTTCCAGAGACATTAATATTCAAACCCATCATGGCAGCTTGTGGAGTTTAAATTCAATTTTAAAAAATCTGGTATTGAAAATTGTTCTTCATGACTATGACCATGAAAGCAATAATTGCTGATATTAAAAAAAACTCACTATATGTCCTTTCACAAAGCCAGTCTGACACACAGTGACTCTACACACAGATTGATGTGGTTGACACTTAGTCCTCCGCTGAAATGGCCGAGCAGGACAACTAAGGAGAGGCAACAAATGGATGGGCTGCATGGTGGCTCATTTTCTCCCACAGTCCAAAGATGTGCAGATTAGGTGGACTGGCCATGCTAAATTGCCCCTAACGTCCAGGGATGTGCAGGCTCGGTGGGTTAGCTATGGAAAATGCAGAATTACAGGAACAGCACAGCGGTGTGGGATGCTCTTCGGAGTGTGGACTTGACGAGCTGAATGGCCTGCTTCCATGCTGAAGGGATTCTAAGAAATGCCGGCCATACCAGCAAAACCCACATTTCACGAAACAGTAAAGAAAAGAATAATTGAGACACAATAGAGAAAATGCCTGTGGTGAGATTTTTGGATGCAGGACATTTTTTCTCCGGCAACACTTATTGAAAATAAATGAACTACTTGCAACCAAATAATGAACTGGAACAAGCGAGTTACCTCAAGGTAAATAAAAATTCAAGAGGCATTGGCCGTGATATAATTAGGGTAAGCAGGAATACAAAGATGAAAGAAGTCAAGAACATGAATACTTGAATGGAAAAACACAGTTATAGCAGAATAAAAACAGGTCTTGCTTGCATTATGATTTGGAAAGACTTTAAAGGTAAATGTGAAATTGAGTTGCAGATCAGCATATTCCAATTCATTTATGAAAAGGCCTCCTGAATTTGGGTTTATGGATGAATAGAGAGAGAGAGAGAGAGAGAGATGGGCATAGATTTGTTCAAGTGTTGCCCTTAAAGAGGTGAAACACAAACCAGGGCCAGACAGTGTTGCAGGCCAGTCACTGTGTGGCTTTCTTCTAGATATGAGAAAGCCTACATGGGCCATGCAGAGAGTGGCTCTCAATGTTGCCTGTCCTGCAGAGTCAAAGTAGTTTGCATTTTGCTGCAAAACGCTTGTTGGTGCAGGATAGAACAGGAGTTATGCTATACATTTTATTTCTAATTTCAGAGTTGAATATTACAAACATACACCTTCTAAACTGAAAAGAAAGCATCCTTTCTATTCTTTATAAGGCTCAAATTACAATTAACAGTCTGCGATAATGCTGCGCAACAACATACTTTCTACTGGTGCAAATTTACTTGTTACAAAAATATGAAAATACTTAGCCGTAATTCTTTTATTTCCTTCGTAATGTGTCTTGTGGTCTTTAAAAAATAACTATCAGGACTCTCTGATGTAGCATCCTTTCAAAATAAAAGTGAAATATTGCAGATGCTGGAGATCTGAAATAAAAACAAAGTGCTGGAGAAACTCAGCACATCACCTGTGGAGAAACAAACAAAGTTAACGTTTCAAATCTAATGACTCTACTTCAGAACCAAAGTTTGGTTTCGAAGAAGAGTCATTCGACTCAATCATTAGCTTTCCACCGATGCAGCCAGACCTGCTGAGTTTCTCTGCACTTTCTGCTTTAATTAGCATTCATTTCTGTTGGGGAATAATCTCCTCTACATTCACCTCTCAAGATTCTTTGATATCAATATTTACCTACATAAAACCATATGTCCATCTGACATCTAGTTGCTAACTTCCTAATATATACCTGTTTCCTTAACGTTTTAATGGCACCATCCTTGCCTTGACTGTTCACTTTCTACAATCATGCTATGGAGAGTCATTTTATTTCTCTAGACAAGTTTTCGTAATTTTCTTTCTGATTGCTTCATTTCTACTTTACCTATTGCTGATGTAACATTCCATTCACTACTTATTTCATTTAATTGCAAAAGTACCCTTTATATCTAAATAGACACAGTCTTTTCCCTGGGGTGGGGGAGTCCAGAACTAGAGGGCATAGGTTTAGGGTGAGAGGAGAAAGATATAAAAGAGACCTAAGGGGCAAACTTTTCACACAGGTACGTATATGGAATGAGCTGCCAGAGGAAGTGGTGGAGGCTGGTACAATTGCAACGTTTAAAAGGCATTTGGATGGATATATGAATAGGAAGGGTTTGGAGGGATATGGGTTGGGTGCTGGCAGGTGGGACGAGATTGGGTTGGGGTACCTGGTCGGCATGGACGGGTTGGACCGAAGGGTCTGTTTCCATGCTGTACATCTCTATGACTCTACTCTTGATATGGAGTTTGCATGTCCCTTTCTAATCCTAGATCTTGACCCTAATTTGCATTTGATCACTGTTCCCCAGATATTCTCCAAATTCAGGTCACCTACTTATACTGACTCAATACTAAGATCAAGGTCAAGTAATATTTCCTTCCTCACTGAATAACAATACTTCCTGAGAAAGCAATTTCGAATTAACAAAATAATCTCCTCTTTTTGTCAACAAAAGTAGTAGCACTTATTCAACATACTTTTGAATTAAAATCTCCCGTAATTCCTTCTCTTGCTAATACACACCTTCCTGATCGAGGACAAACTTTTTTGACCAATCTCCTTTTCAATTTCAGTCTAAACAATTTCTGGCAACATCTGTGGACAGAACGCAGAAGGAACATTTGTGTTCCCTTCTTCGGAATTGATTGTAGCTGGGAAATGTTGGTTCATATATTAAAGAAAGGGAAGGGGAAGGAGTAAATGATAGGTGGAGATGGAGACCAGAGAGAGATATACAATTGGGCAGACAAACGAATGGGTGAAGATCAGCCTGAGAGAATGAAGAGCTGCTAATGGGAACAATTAGTGGCTGACAATGGGCTTTGTTTGAAGTAGCAGCTCATGTGATGACAAGCACAGCAGGTCAGGCAACATCTGAGGAGCAGGAGAATCGCCGTTTTGGGCAAAAATCCTTCATCAGGCATGAGGCTGTGAGCCAAGGGGGTGGTGAGATAAATGGGAGGGGGGAGGGCCCAGGGGGAAGGTAGCTGAGAGTGTGATCCGCTCCACCCTCCTCTCCAACCAGGGTCTAGGAAGTGATTTACTCATCTCAGAAGTCACAGCTTTTGATTTGCTTTTCTAGCCACAGTATTTGTTTAACTAGTCCATTTAAGTTTGCAGGATACTGACACTGAGGAACTCAACAATGATGATGCTGATAAACATCAAAGGGAGATGGTCATTGTCTGTGTGTCGTGAGTATTACTTGCTACTTCCTGATAAAGGGCATATGCCTGAAACTGCTCCTCGGGTGCTGCCTGACCGGCTGTGTTTTTCCAGAACCACATCTTTTGACTCTGATCTCCAGTCCTCACTTTCTCCTCCTTGTTACTTATCAGCTCCTGCTTGAATGTAGTCCAGATATGGTCCAACACTGGAGAGGTTACCTTTATTTCATTGGCTTTAATTTTACCTGGATTAAGTACTAAATTGCTGGAAATGTCACTCAATTCCAAATCAAGTAGATAAGTAACTATCTATTCACCTATAAAGTTTCACACTATCACTATGTTGCAGCACATTACTCTTTCTCTTCCTTGTAAAATCATCTTCTGCATGGTACTATCCCCTCCCACTCTAATTATGGAGTGCCACCTTATTCCGGCAACCCATTCAATGCTCAAATATTATCAACATTATATTGTTTTCCATGGATGGGCTCTTTGACATTAAGTAAATACACTCAGTGACACTTCCGGTAAGAGTGTTTAACTGAGAAGGCCTCTTACACCCAAGTAAAATTTCCAAAAATGTGTTCCAACTGTCCTGCTATTGTAAACTTGCGAAACTATACCTTACCCCCTACACAAAACCAAATACAACATTCTTAATCTAACTAATATTGTATGTGGGTCTGAAAGGGTTAATAGTGAGGTCAGAGGTAAGCACCACCCACTGTGCTGATCTCATATGAACTTGTGGATGAAAACAGCTTAAGTTCTCAAAAGAATGAGACTTAAAACAGGATCCTCCTCAGTCTCTGTAAAACTGCTCTCATACCAATATAACCTGTAATTATATGCTCACAGAAAATAAGCTATATGTTGTTAACTACAACTGACTCTTCTAGTTAGACCAGGTTGTCCTCTACCATTGTAAATGAAGCAAATCCTGTCATTTCCTACACCTATGGAGAGTGGTTGCAGTGACCTTTACCATGAGCAGTAGCTCATACAGTGTAGTGAGTTGGCATGCCCATAAAACAATTATGTGCATGACAATTTTAAGGTTCAGCATCCTTAAAGAGGAAGCTTAACCGTCAATTGAAATAATTTAAATAGAGTCATAGAAATACACAGCACAGAAACAGACCCTTTGGTCCAACCAAATATCCTAAATAAATCAAGTTCCATTTGCCAGCATTTGACCCATATCCTTCTCAACCATTCCTTTGCATATATTAATATCTTTTAAATATAATAACTGTACCAGCCTCCACCACTTCCTCTAGCAGTTCATTCCATACATGCACCACCCTCTGTGTGAAGAAGTTGTCCCTTAGTTCTCTTTTAAATCTTTCCTCTCTCATGTTAAACCTATGCCCTCTAATTTTGGACTCCCCTACCCTGGGGAAAAGACCTTGATATTTACCTTTTCCATGCTCAAAATGATTTTTTAAACCTCTATAAGGTCACTCCTCAGCTTCTGACATTCCAGAGAAAATAGCCCCAGTCTATTCAACCTCTCCCTATTGCTCAAACCCTCCTAACCAGCAACATCCTTGTAAACCTATTCTGAACCCTTTCAAGTTTCCCAACTTCCTTCCTATACCAGGGAGACCAGATTTGCAAACAATATTCCACAAGATGGCCTAACCAATCTCCTTTTCCAGCCAGAACATGACCTCCCAGTTCCTGTACTCAATGCATTGACCAAAAAGGCAAGTGTTACAAATGCCTTCTTTACACTGTCTACCTGTGACTCCACTTTCATGGAACTATGAATCTGCACTGCCAAGATTTCTTTGTTTGGCAACACTCCCCAGCCTTTACCATTAAGTGTATAAATCCTGCCCTGATTTGCTAATGTAACCTGCCTTCCACTTGTATATGGTAACACCATTCCATTCCCCTAATTAGAGCAGAAAATGCTAGACAAATTCAAATTGTCATTGTAATGGCCAATAGCATATTTCCTGGCACACCATTATCTGCCAAAAATCATTTGTACATCACAGTTCTGCCCATGTACTGACAGATGTTTATTGACAAAATGACCAAGAGAATAATTTTTCACCATGCATTTAGTTCTCCACTGACTTACCAACTATCTCACCATTTTTAATTTCAAACAACAGTCAGACAAGGAAGTACTTTTGAATTCACACTCTGTGAACTCTGGTGGGAAGAAAATTGTGCCTGTGAGAAACAAGCTGCTCTGCACCTATTTCATACTGCTGACAGTGATTAATTTCAACCTTATTCCATTACCATCTTTCAGCTTCACCAGTACCACCTGTACAATGCCATCTGTACCACCTTCACTGTCCCTGATGCACAACAGGAAATGTTTCAAAATTAGTGATTTTTCTGGAAGTCATATTCTGGAAGTTACAACAATGAAATTTACAAGGGAATTCATGAACTATTGAAAAGGTTATGAACAGTCACAGAAATTCAGTTCAATTTCAGTTATAACATACTTGTTGCCACAGGTTAATTTCACTGATGCAAAACATTACTAGAGGGGATTTGGACAATAACTTTTACCTGATATGATACTGAGCTAAGGGCCATAAGAGGATCCCATATCTGACGAACAATCAATACTTCATTAGTTGATCTCACCTGTTTGGATATTACAAGTGACCTCAGAACCCCTGAGTAAAGGAAGGAATAAAACAGATAGAGTTTCTGATCCTAACTATTCACTAATCCTGACTGAAAAGTACCTCTTATTGTCTACTTGGATGTTAGTGAGAATGACTTGGACTGTCGTTGTCATCACCCCTTGATTGAACAGCAAATGGGTTCTCACTATCAGGCTTAATGTGAACAAAAACCATGGAACGTCCATTCGTCTCACAGCCAAAACAGGTTGAATGTCAGCATGTAAATCCTTCCAGGATGCCTGGTGACAAGTCAAAAGAGCTAGAGAGTCTCCTAGTCAGTCATCCTGCAGAGGACACTGGCAATACATTGCAGAGCATGGAGTAATCCAATGCAACTTCACGACCTGAGTCTTGAAAAGGAGAATGGGAGAAAAATCAGGCAGACAGATATGAATACTAGTCACTTTAGCATGGTACAAAAGGCTGGCTCCAAGGAATGTGTCCGCAACTTTATCAAAAGCAAAAAGGAGAAAATCTCAAAGAAAGTAAAAGGTATGCAGTAAGTGTGATGAGAAAAATTATTACTCCAATTGGCGTTTAACTAGACATTGAGCATCTAATTCTACAAAGTCATGAGTCTGAGCACCACATGATGCCTGGTTTGGGAGTGCAATCAATATAAGTCCTAGTTTAGATTGCCCTAAAGCTTCCTCCAGTCCAAAAGTGACTATAGGCTTTATACATAGCAAAAATCGTCGAACACACAGAAAAAGTATGATAAAATAATGTATTTAATAAATGTAGACATGTTATCTTCAATGGACATTGATGTTAAAAGGGTTAAAGAGTAAACAAGTGCATAGCAAATGCCCACACAAAAATGCATGACTCTTTGCCTCTGCAAACTAATTATGCTCTTTGAATATGACAGCCTGTATCAGCTTGAATTGAGGCAAGCACAAAAGTTTACACCATCACTGTACAACGATGGCTTTCTATAAGTCTCCCTCAGGAATCCATGCACAAAATATGTCATGGAGTGTGACATGCTATAGAGTGGGTGATTGACATGATTTCCATCTGAGAGAGACGGGGCATAAACAATGCTTGTTTCACAGGATGACCTGGTGGCTTCTGTGCTTAACAAACAAAAACTTGAACTGTTATTCTTTCTCAGAAAAAAATTCTTTTTCCATAACTATTTAGATCAATTTTCTGAGGTTGTATCTGTTCTGACATAATGACAAGTCTGAGCAACTTTAACAAGAGACCAGCAAATGCACCGATAAAACTCTACGGTAGGTGCAGAGACAGACCAAAGCTCAGGAATATGTTAATTCGCCATATTTTAAATAAATAGAATAAAACAGACATCCTACCTGGCAGTGCCAGCAAAAAGCAGAAAATGTTGAAGAATTGCAGTGTAGTGAAACCTCTTGAGAATACTTCCCTTCCTGCCTTCATTTTGGGACTAACACTGGCTCCTGGCTGATGATGATTCGCATGATTTGTTTAATCAGGGCACGTCCTCAGTACCACTAGGAGTTTTCGACAGACCTCAGCTTTGCCAAGCCCCTGAATAGAAGAGCAGTGTTCTCTAATTTATTACCAAGCCATCAGTACTAAGAACTCATGCCAACTCCAAAATGAAAGGACGGAGGAACATAAAGCTGGAGATCTTGTCCTTACAGTTTACAAAAAAAAAAGAAACCTCTTGAGAAAACTTGGGAACTGATTTTTAAACTCAAAATCATTTCTGGGCACTGCTGGTGTCAGTTCCTATGAATTATCTGACATGGATATTAACTCTTCATACTCTCAACTTCCAATTCTTGAGTTTCCGCAAGGTAACAGCTTTCCTTTTTAAAACTAAATACCACACAGAACATTAGTTTTCCACCCTTGCAATTTTAATCTGCCACATTGCAACTTGTCTTGATGCTGGAGGATAAAGCCAGTCCCTCCCACTGACCGCTCTGTGACCACTGCCAACATGTCTGCGACATTCCCACATCAGAATCGGATGATTTTTCTTGTAGGTCACACTCCTCCCCACGAAAATTTCTTGTGAGTCTTTTTGCCTTTCGCCCCGTCTGTCAAAGACAAACTAAAAAGGGGGAAGAGGAAATGTGAAATTGTTCTGGCCTATCACTTAAAATAAAAACTGTAATCATTCTGCCAGCTTGCGATCAATGCTGCTCATTTGCCTATAAGGGCCACTTTAGCAACTGATTGTCAACTTATATGTGACAATTTGACTGATACATCATAATTCCATGATGGTCTCATACATCCTGCCAATTTCACTTCTGGTCATATACCATATCTGCAAATCATAAACACCTGTTAATTAACTACTCACCTGAGACCAGGACATGCTTTCTCTTTACCATTACATGTTTTTAGGTTCCCCATTTTCCCCCCAGAATCCTACCTCCTCTTTTATAAGTGATCTAAGCGCTAGCCTATCCCTCTTCCTCACATAAGCTTGTTCTGCAAATGTTGACGGAGGTGGGTTCCATAGCTAGGTTGATGGATTTTTGAGAACAGCTTTGCTCGGATCTTGTGCTCAATAGAGAAGAGGAGACAGTCACCTCTGACAGCATGGAGGATTGCTCAACTTGTCTGTCACTCCAGTGCTATATTGTACCTATATAATCCCATTTCCTACAGCTTGGCTGATGAAAGGTTGCTGACTTTTAATCAATAAGATGGCAGAAAGTCTGAAGACAACCCTGGGCAGCTCATAACCTAGGAAGTCCAGCTTTGCACACTGTACTATCACCATCATGAGGAGGCAATGGCCTCTTGGAATTATTGCTGGACTGTTAATCCAACGAGCCAGTTAATGTTTTGGGGACCCGGGTTTGAATCCTGCCGCAGTAGATGGTGGAGTTTGAATTCAATAAAAATCCAGAATTGAGAGTCTAATGATGATCTTGAAATGATTGTTGGAAAAACCCATTTGGTTCACTACTGTCCTTTCGGAAGGAAGTTACTGTTGTTATCTGATCTAGCCTACATGTGATTCCAGACTCACAGCAATGTAGTTGCATCCCTCTGGGCAATTAGGGATGGGAAATAAATGTTGGCCTGGCCAATAATGCCCTTGTCCCATGCATGAATAAAAAAAAAGGATGAAATCAGTCTGGGTCACTTGGCTGCCAGAACAGGGCACTGATGGAATGGCAGACATGGGAGAAGGAATTTTATATTCTTCCTAAAGATATTTGGCTCCTACTCCATAGGATCACTGTCACCTTGTTTGGTAGCACCTTAGCAATCTTAGTTGTCTCTTTATCATTCTCTTCTTGGTGTTCCTCCATTGGCTCACCAGGTTGCATCTTTTGGGGATTCGAAAGGAAAAAAATGGCACAAGCATTTGGTTATTAAGTTTAGGGCCAGAATTAAGAGATGTATGTCACAGCATGTGTGGCGTGTAGGATGGAAGGGGCTGTGGAATGAGAAGTATGAGCATTGGGAAGAATAAGAACAAGCATTGAGGCCAAAATACCATCGATTTCAACTGATTCAACATACCCCAGTCTCAGAAATGACCGTACAAAATGGACCACCACCATCTTCCCCAATGGAATTTACAGCATGTTCTTGGTTGGCTTCTGCTGTTTCTGGATGTGCCAATCTTGCAACAGAGTGAGGAAAGGGTGTCACTGAGCATTGTACAATACGGATAATCATGGCGGACTTGTTGGCAGTAAATGCAGGCTATGAGATGTAGGTGTGAAACTTTTATCTGTTCTCTGTGTCTTAGAGTTTTGTCATATATGAACGTTAGATGTGAGTCTTTTTTTAAAATTCACTCATGGGACATGGGCATTGCTGGTTGGACCAGCATTTATTGTCTATCCCTAGTGTGAGACTGTCTTATTTACAGAAGTTGGTAGTAAATGGGTGTGGGGTGAATTGACCAGTGGCTCAGGATAGATGGGAGGTACAATCACTGATATTGATCACTTGAGTATGAGGTTGTTGACCAACTTCTTGTTGCATCCAGCCGCTCAATCTAGATTCCTAGCATTGATCTCCATGACCATTTGCTCCTAATCCCTTTAAGCCATGTGTCTGGAGAGCCTCCTCCCACATGCCCTTGCAATCTCCTGCATCAAGACCTCCAGTGTGGCGTCTTGGAGCCTCTTTTATTCAATGTCGTGTCCTTCCTTCTTGATTATGCCACAGTCATTTCCTGCATGAATCCCAACAGCAATGCATATCACTGTTAAAAGATGCAGTCAGTGATGAATCCCATCTCTATCATTAAGAATTAGAATCCCTACAGTGTAGAAACAGGCCATTTGGCCCTCTGAAGAGTAACCCACCCAGACTCATTCCCCTACCCTATTACTCTACATTTACCCCGATTAATGCACCTAACCTACACATCCCTGAGCACTATGGGCAATTTAGCATGGGCAATTCACCAAACCTGCACGTCTTTGGACTGTGAAGGAAACTGGAGCACCCGGAGGAAACCCATGCAGACATGGGGAGAATGTGCAAATCCCACACAGTCACCAGAGGGTGGAATTGAACCTGGGTCCCTGGCAGGAGTGCTCATCACTGAGCTATCATGCTGTCTGAGCATCTCTTCTATGATCATTGTTAATTATCTTTGTTAAATTAGGCAGGGGACTAATTCAGAGTAACATCAACAGCATACATTCAAATCCTGTTCTGACTGAAGAATTTTGGACGTGGTCTTAATGCTATCCCAGATAGTGAAAGGCAATGTCAAACCACCTCTGATATCCAGGCTTGGGCCAATAAGTGGTAAGTAACATGTGTGCTACACAAGTGCTTGGCAAAAAACATTTCCAACAAGAAAGATTCTAACCATAGCCCCTTGACATTCCAATACCATCACCACATTCCCCACAATTAATATCCCAGATGGTTACCATTGACATTCCTCTGTCACTAAGGTGTAAAAGACCTATGCCATGATAATTGAGTAGGAGAAAGTGAGGACCGCAGATTGTGGAGATCAGAGTCGAGAGTGTGGTATTGGATAAGCTTCATCAGGGCTTATGCCCGAAACATTGATTCTCCTGCTCCTCGGATGCTGCCTGACCTGCTGTGATTTTCCAGCACCACAATCCCGACCATGCTAATTTACTCATGCAACACAACCATGCAACTTATACTCCCACTCCTCCCAGATGGGATCTGTGCATAAGTATCAATGGTCTTTGCAAATCTGTGCCTGAAGCACATCTAAGGTGATGGTTGCTCCTCCATTTTATTCTACTTTAGAAGGTAATACAAAACTGGTTGATGCAAATCGAGATGACATGAGATTGTTTTAAAAAATCCACAAAATTATGGTGTATGTTCTGGTGCATGTACTGACTCCCTCAGTAGCTGCAATTAAATTGGAGGAAATCTGCTGACTGCTTCGCTGCCTTGCACAGATGACTTTGCTTGTTGTCTCTCTCTAGCTCTGGACCTACAGACCACGGCCTCCGGGTGTGTTGAGCACAGGTACATGGCCAATCTCCTTGGCCTGAGCAAATGGAAGCATTTGGGACCCTGGCAGAAGGATGTTGGTACGATACATCACCATCTGTCAGTCACCCCACCTTCATTTTGGTGTACAATGGACTTCCTCACTAATTTAGAGGACGGTGCTCCCAGAGATATGTCAAAGTCCCTCAGCCTCCTCTCATCTTGCCAGTGATTGAAAGTATTCACAGCTGGAAAGCTGGTTTAAAGTCCCGAGATACTGAATGTTTTGCTGTGCCTGGCTTTCCACTTCCCTGTCCATGGAAGCAGCCATGCTGGAACAATAACATCAGAGCTGAACTCAGTAGCTCATCATCTGTTATAGGCCCTGCACAGGCCTAAACTCCAGCTGTCCTCAGAGACCTCAGTTGTTTCTTCTTCCTCTAACTGTGAGCCTCTGTCAGTGCTGTGTTCACCAGAAAGTGACACTAAGCACTCTCTTGAGGTGACTGTCTCAGTGCTGGCTATTTAGGCAACTCTGTCAGACTCCACTTCTTCCACACGTGGGGAGACATCTGACTGAACTTCTCCTCCCAGGTTGTGCAGGGTGCAGCAACCAATCACTACTCTAGTGACCCTGTCCAACAACTACTGAAATGTTCCTCTTGCAAGGTCCAGGCAATGAAGGTGACTCCAGAAGATCAATTGTCAGTTTAATGATGGTGCTAGTGGAAGCATGCAGCATTGTAATACTCTTTGCTGTCACTTCAAGGGTTTTGCACTGTGGTCATTAGCCATGAGTAATCCCTGGAAGTGTTGGGTGGGGATGAATACAAGAAACCTGTGGGTTATATAGAATGTAGGGCCTTGAAGGAGTCACCTCCTTTGACTCTTGATCCTATGACTATCTCCCTGGATATTCCTGCTCTTCTCCTTTATCTTAGTCCAGTTGAGCCCTCCATTCCCAGTTTCAACCATTTACCCACCTCCATCATTCAGTACAATTACTCTTTCTCCTTCCCTTGCACACCAACTAACTCCATTGTATTCCCTGCCCTCAATAGCCAGCTCTCACCATCCATTGTCCTCATTCCCACAACGACTGTTTTTCTCCCTTCTATCTTCAGTATAGAAGGCGCACATGCGCTTATGGTCACAAATGGGTTAGATAGGGAGGGAGTAAAATCCTTTCTTGTTCAGGAATCTGGCTGGATGATGCCATGGAGTTCTGAGCACCATGTGTGAGCAGTCGATGACCCCTTTGACTTGAGGGAATTCACCTGTGAGATGCCATAAAAGTTGAGGCTTGAAAGGAACTGGTTGTGAGGAAATTCAATGCTGCTGACATCCTCAGGTCCACAGACATAGTACAGCCTCCTAAACTCACTGACTGTCTGCAGAAAGTGGCAAATGATTTAAACTGTCTCTGGGAAAGGTGATATCTGTGCCACACAAACTGCCAGACCTTCATGGACATCTTTCGCCAAGATCAATGGCAAGTTTTGCCACTAACCACTAAAGCTGGATCCACAACGTTTTTGCAACTGTGTAGCAGAACTCAAATGTCACCCATCTTTATTTCCTGTCTTTGCCACAAAAACTAATTACAAATGCACAGCAACTGACAATTGTTCTTGTTGAGGCTTAACCCATTGAATATAACAAGCCTCCAACAAAATAAGGGACAGAATCTAATCCTAGAAGAGGTTTGTTGTAACAAGGATTCACTGTGTTGTTTTGTATGTTATGTAAAGTTGAATGGTGCAGAGCACAAAAGCAGTGGAACTGAAGCTTATTGAGGTCAAGAGCTCAGGGCACCAAAACACTACCTGACAAACTGAAAGACTGAATTGTTGCCTGAAGATCTTTTACTGAAATGAAAGGCTTTAATATTAAAATACTCTTTTAGCCAAGGCATATGCTTCCACCAATATTTTAGAAATTAATTGGATTACTGCAATAAACTAATTTGGTGTATTGTTTTGTTAATTCAATCTTTTTAAAGTTCTGACAACCTCACAAATTACATCAAAATTAACAGTTGGGAGACAGTTTCGTGTGTTTGGAAGGGAGCTAAGATTGGTGTTTGTGGATGAAGCAGGACACAAAGAAATAAAGAACACACTGAGTTGCCATAGTGATGCAGTAAATTCTTGCTGATAATTTCTGTGAGTGGTGGATGCAATTTAAAGAAGGGAAAAGTGAGCTGGGAAGAATGTTCTATGACAAAAAAAAGACTTCACAATTCATGGTAAATAATCTAGCTCTATAAACCTGGAGATATTACTGAATTACAACTAAGTAGGGCTATGCAACTTCCAATCTTTAGAACCCAATTAATGTTAACAGACCATTGGGAGCACTTTGCTGGCACACAATCATTATTTTCGAAACTTATACTTTTTTTTTGCTCAGCATTATGCTCAAACATCTGCCACTGCTCATCCACTGACTTTCCTTTTAATCTATTTTCCTAAGCCAATTTCGACAATTCTTTCTTCAAACTTCCCAGATATCTCCTCTGATAGTGATGCAAATACCTCACTGGCTCTACTTACCAACTTTGTTTGAATCAACAATAACATATGGTCACCGTCCATTTCAATTGTTTAGGTACTTTCTCAAATGAAATGAAAAAAGCTTCTACATTCTTCTTGTCAAACTCAAGCAATGCTTGGACATATTTAAGTAGATCCCCACTAGACCTTTGGGATTTCTCTCCATCTCTGTCCTTAACATTGCTCGTTTACCTTCGCCAGTTTAAGTCGACTTAGAATTTTCAGTTTCAACCTCCAAAGTTCAAACTCTCACTCCTTCTCCCTTTCTACTGTTAGAGCCATCCTTCCTTTTCTTTTTTCCTCTGCTTTTAATGGTAATTCAAACTGTTTCATTTCGTTTTCTCTTTTTGATCTTTCTTTTTTTTTATTCTGCCAGAGCTAGTCTTTCTTTTTCTCTTGCCAATGGCTCCAACTCAAGCGGCTTCGTTTGCAAATGAATTTTAGCAATCTCCGATGATTCTGATTGCATTCCTGGTGGCTGTGAATGCAGAGCCATTGCTGCAATTATTTCCCCTCTCCTCACAGATACAGGCAATTCCAACTCCAACTTATTTGCCAAGTGTGAAAGCTTTGCCTTGCTCACTTGCTGTAAAAAAAAAATGAAAAGTGACTTCTTCCCATCCCCAGGAAAGTCTTAGTGACTGAAACAGCCATTAATATGCAAGGCACATCCTGTTTAAAACAACCCAATGCAGCATCCAAAATAAAAAAAAATCAACACTCACCACTTTGAGTCCAATAATCGTAAACCCAACCCGGTATCAGAGATTTTGATCTTGACAAGAGCCACCTGTTTGTTATGGAACAGATAAATCCCCTGAAAATATAGTGAGAAGATAGTCTAGACCCTAACTTTCTCTTATTTTACAGGTAAGTGGAAGGTATTGCATTTCAATTGCAATTTGACTGGTCAAACTATTGACTTTTAAGCAAAACACTTTATTGTTATACTACAGTTAAAATACAGACAAAATAAAAAAAGGATGCATGAGCTTGATTTGGACTTCAGTTAACAGCTTGCATTCATGTCGCTCATCTGACAACGTGGAAGACACGTATGCAGCTTGTTATTTTTGCAATCTTTTACCTTTTGTGATTGTACATATTAATTCATCTAGTGATCCTAATTTAATATAACCTGCCATGCATGAAAAAGCAGTCATCATTGAGACAGCGCACTGTCTTCACCTGGTGGTGACAATAGGGAGCTCTTAGAATATGGCATTCAAGCATCATGGAGTTCACATGATAGCTACTAGGCTGACAGGAATCCTGAGGAATCTCCTTCAGACACCTCCACCATCTTTAAGCCTTCAATGTTCCAAAATACATGTTAGGTTTCCTTGAAATTCTTGACCATCCCTTCGGACTGCTTCAAATCTGAGAGAGGCGGTGCTTTGTGCAGCTGCTCTTGGCAGATGGTGCTGGGAGAACTGTAAATATGTAAACTGCCCATTGTACATCTCTGAACTTTGAATACCAGTGTGGTCCCTTGAAATTCTTACGTATTGAATGAAACGATCCCTCCAAAAATTTGTATTTACTTAAATTCCACCAGTTATAGAGTCATAGAGATGTACAGCACAGAAACAGACCCTTCGGTCCAACTCGTCCATGCCGACCAGATATCCCAAACCAATCTAGTCCCACCTGCCACCCATCTGGCCCATATCTCTCCAAACTCTTCCTATTCATATACCCATCAGGATGCCTTTTAAATGTTGCAATTGTACCAGCCTCCACCACTTCCTCTGGCAGCCCATTCCATACATGTACCACACTCTGCATGAAAATGTTGCCCCTTAGGTCTCTTTTATATCTGTCACCTCTCACCCGAACCCTATGCCCTCTAGTTCTGGACTCCCCCACCCCAGGGAAAAGACTTTGTCTATTTATCCTATACATGCCCCTCATGATTTTATAAACCTCAACAAGGTCACCCTTCAGCCTCCGACACTCCAGAGAAAACAGCCCTAGCCTATTCAACCTCTCTCTATAACTCAAATCCTCCAACCCTGGTAACATCCTTGTAAATCTTTTCTGATCCCTTTCAAGTTTCACAACATCCTTCCGATAGGAAAGAGACCGGAATTGCACATAATATTCCAAAAGTGGCCTAACTAAGTCCTGTATAGCCACAACATAACTTTCCAACTACTGTATTCAATACTCTGACCAATAAAGGAAAGCATACCAAACACCTTCTTCACTATCCTATCTACCTGCGACTCCACTTTCAAGGAGCCATGAACCTGCACTCCAAGGTCTCTTTGTTCAGCAACACTCCCTAGGACCTTACTGTTAAGTGTATAAGTCCTGCTAAGATTTGCTTTCCCAAAACACAGCACTTCACCTTTATCTAAATTAAATGCCATCTGCCACTTCTCAGCCCATTGGCCCATCTGATCAAGATCCCATTGTTATCTGAGGTAACGTTCTTTGCTGTCCACTACACCTCCAATTTTGGTGTCATCAGCAAACTTACTAACTATACCTCTTGTGCTCACATCCAACTCATTTATATAAATGATGAAAAGTAGTGGACCTTGTCATGGTGGGATTTGAACCCATGACAACAGAGCATTAGCCTGGACTGTTGTACTGCAAATTTGGGAACTTTATCACTCTGCCACTATCTCCTCTTATTATTGGGGAACATATAGCTGCTTACCTTTGTATTAGGTGCACCTAGGATGTGATCTAATATTTGTAATGGTATCTATAAGGGTTGACGACAGTTTATCTATAAACAGGGTTGATCTGGTGAATGATTTGGCTGGAAAGAAAGTAGTAGGTTCTCCAATAGTTATGGAAAAGCCAAATAAGGTCAATCAGACAGAGCAGTTACAAGAAAAGATTCCAAAGATTTTCTTCTTGTGCAGCGACCTGAATAACGGCAAGACAAATCCATGATCAGAGACTAAATTAGTACAACAAACAGATATTTGCTAGCTTTCTTTGGAGTTTTGGATAATCCAAAGAGAAGAGGGAGTGGCATTTTTGATTAGAGCAAACATTACAGTTGTAATTAGAGATGATATTCCTGGGGGCTTGTCCAGTGAGGCTATACAGATGGAACTCAGAAATACGAAGGGGATGATCACTTTGATGGCATTGTACTGTCAGCTCCACCCAACAGACAGCGGAAAATTGAGCAAATAAGTAGAAAGACCTCAGATGTGTAAGAATAATAGGGTTGCAATGGTAGGGGATTTTAACTTTCCAAAAATAGACTGGGACTGCTGTAGTGTTAAGTGCTTGAATGGGGAGGAATTTGTTAAATAAGTTCAAGAAAATTTTCTTTATCAATACGTATACGTACCGACTAGTGAAGGAGCAAAACTTGACCTTCTCTTGGAAAATAAGGCAAGGCAAGTGACTGAAGCATTAGCTGGGGAGCACTTTAGTTATAATGAACATAATTCTAATAGTTTTTAAATAGTTATGGAAAAGAATAGGCCTTTTCATAAAAGTTAAAGTTCTAAATTAGCGTAAGGCTAATTTTGACGGTTATGAGACAGGATCTTTCAATAGCTGACTTGGGTAGACTGTTGTTAAAGGAACAACTGCCAGGTGGAAGGCTTTCAAATGTGAGATAACTAAAGTTCAGAGACAGTATGTTCCTGTTAGAGTGAAGGGTAAGACTGCTACGAGTAGAGATATTGAAGCTCTGGTCAAGAATAAGAAGCAGCCATATGTCAAGTATAGACAATTTTGGTCAATTGAATCTCTTGTAGAGTATAAGGGGAGTGTAGGCATTCTCAAGAGGGAAATCAGGAGGGCTAAAAGGGAATATGAAATAGCCTTGGCAGATAAGGTGAACGATAATCCAAAGAGATTCTACAAGTACATTAAGGGCAAAAGGGCAACTCGGGAGAGAATAGGGCCCCTTAAAACCAACAAGGTAATCTATGCGTAGAACCACAGGAGATGGCAGAGGTAGTAAATTAATATTTTGCATCAGTATTTACTGGGAAGAAAGCCATAGAAAATAGGGAACATGGGGAAATAAATATTGATACCTAAAAAAGCATAAAGCTAGCTAAATCTCTGGGAACTGATCAAATGTATCTCAAAACATTGTGCGAAGCCAGGGAAGAAATTGAGGGGCCCCTAGCAGAGATATTTGTATCATCTACAGCCATGGATGAGGTGCTGGAAGACTGGAGGGTGGCTAATCATAGAATCCCTGCAGCAGACCATTCAGCTCATTGAGTTCACACTGATTCTCTGAAGAGCATCCACCCAGACCTAATCCCCTCCCTATACATTTCCCATGGCTAATGCACCTAGCCTACACATCCCTAGACTCTATGGGCAAGTTAATATGGCCAATTCACCTAGCTTGCACATCTTTGGATTGTGGGAGGGAACCAGAGCATCCAGAAGAAATACAAACAGAGGGAGAATGTGCAAACTCCACACAGACAGTCACCTGAGGTTTGAATCAAACCCAGGTCCCTGGTGCTGTGAGGCAGCAGTGCTAACCACTGAGCCATTACGCCACTAATGTTGTGTCTTTTGGTGGGTAAGTTGTTGGAGAGGATACTGAGAGACAGTACTTATATATATATATTTATAGAGACAAGGACTAATTAGGAATAGACAGCATGCTGGGCTTTGAAAATAGGGCCAGGTAAATGTAAGCCAGAAGGAATCCTAATCCTGTCCTTACCCACTGCTGTATTAATTCAACATTAAGGACTACTGTATTACATAATAATTAAGAAATAATTTGTTTCACACATCCTATATATATATATATATACATTAATGGCACTTGCAGCATTTTTACTTTGCTTAGTTTTCGGCGCGCTCAGTCCAAACCCCACTGAACGAATAAGGAATATTCTTTATCTCAAAGGTTTGGTTTCAAAGGTATTTTCCTTAATGCTTTGTGAAGGCATTACAAGAAAAAATGCTCAATGTTTCCACTGCGTGGAAGGTCACCCCGTGGAACAAGTTGGCATTCTGTTCATGAACGCACAGGGTGATGTTTTTCATCTGACCTCTAGTTTGGTTTCTGTAATGTAAAAAGAACAGAATGTGTAGTGTTCTTCAAAACCAAAGACCCAGTATCCCATCTGTGTGCCCCAGTTTGCAGTGCACTCCATTAATACGCTTCCTTTACAATGTCATCTCATATTTAAAAATATTTTCCAACAGCAGGTTATAGTGTGGAGGGCAATGTTATTCCAAGGGGGAGCTGGAGTAAAAAGAACAGCGGCAGTTTTACAGAAAAATAGGAAGTTAAAGAAAATGAACTGAATATTGGAAATTTAAAATTAACCTCCAAATGTAGCAAAATGAAAACCTTCTGCATCTATACAGAGAGAAAGCAAAGCTTGTCTTTTAAACTCAACTTCAAAGCAACATCCTTTGTTCAGATCTGAGACAGCTCTCATTTTGTGATGTTACTACAATTTCATGTTGATAGTCCCATGATAGTACTTGCATCTTGAGGTGATTATCGATGTGTAGAATAAATTTTAAACATTAATTTACCTTGAATAAGTTATTTTGATCACAATCAGGTGTTTTTGTAAGATATTTTTAACAACCATCGCAAAATTTTTGGTAACTGCCATAAGGCAGTGCTGGATTGGATAATTCTTTACTTCATTCATGGATGTTGAAATGCTAACTTGACGAACATTTATTACCCATCCTTAATTGTCCTTAACAAGGTGAGCTTGAAACACTGCAGTCCCTGATATATCCAAAGTGTGATTACAAAGAAAATCCTAGCATCTTGATAGTGAAGGAATGTTCTAAGTCAGATAGTGTGGTTTTTGGAGGGGAACTCGTAGATTGTGGTGTTGCCATGCATTTGCAGCCCTTGCCATGCTTCATGGTAGAGATCATGGATTTGGAAGATGCTGCCTAATGAGCCTTGAGGAGTCACTGCAGTGCATCTTGTAGATGGTATACACTGCTGCCACTGTAGGTATCAGAAGGAATGCCAATCACATGGGTGCTTTATTCTGGATGGCATTGAGCTTCTTCAGTGTTTTTAAGACTTGCTTCCATCCAGACAAATGAAGTCTATGCCTTACAGCCCTGCATTCTGCCTTATAGATGGTAGACATGCTTTATGGAATCAAGAAATAGCTATTTACTGCAGAATTTCCAGCCATGCTCCTGTAGCGATGCTATTTATAAGACTAGTCAACTCAGTTTCTGGTCAATGGCAATCCTCAGATATTCATTGTGTGGGAATTCAGCAAATGTAATGCCAGTGTAATTGCTTTGACCTTCTATTTGGAAGTGATCATGAGTTTGGAAGGTGCTATTTCAGGATCTTTGGTAAATTTCTGCAGTGCATCCTGTAGATAGTACACACTGTTGCTACTGAGTCAGTGGTGGAGGGAGTGGATGTGGTGCCAATCAAGCCATTTTCTTTGTCCTGGATGGTGTCAATCTTTTTGAGTGCTTTTTGGAGATGCTCTCATCCATGCAAGTGGAGAGGATTCTATCACATTCCTGACTTGTGCCTTGTAGACAGCAGACATGCTTTGGGGAGTCAGGAGTTGAATTAATCACTGTAGTATTCCTAGCTGGTTATCTGCTCATGTCACCACTGCATTTCTATAGCGAGTCCAGTTGAGTTTCTGATCAATGATAACATCCAGGATGTTGAAACAACTGGTTCCACCTCCAGATACTTGGCTTTGGAATCCTTGGTGATTTAGAAAGGGGAAGGCCATGTAATCAATTGTTTGCAGCACTGATCAGCCATTCAGGGGACAACTGTTATCTCTGCACCTTTGTCTTTCCTTGTCAGAGACTGCACAGCAAGTACTTCATTCAGAAGACCCACCAGGTCACCATCCACTAAATGAAGAGCCACTTTATGGAAGCAGCATCCTGAAAATCAATTTTGTGTGAGAAGAACATTATTTAAAACAGTTGAGACTCTTCATGGACAAGTTAACTGAAAGAATTAAAAATCTTTGCGAGAGGACTGTGCATTGCACAACTTACACTGCACTCTCTAACTTCACTCTGAAGAAAATTTCCTCACACATCCAATAATACTTTGCTACACCACTAATCAGTTTGGGACTCAATTGGTAACGTTCCAATTATCTGCAAAACCCATTGGCCTTTATACAGTTTATAAACATTTTACATTCATGTATGCACTGATGGGATATGCATAAATTTTAATTTATTGTAATATGAATAAAATAGATGCTTGATTGAGCCTATTTTGGGATCGAACTCCTAAATTATTGGCTAGAAAAAATTAAATCTTGGTGTCAGATCAGAGAAGTGAACACTGTTATGCAGAAGCGATGTAAAAGCACTAGCATTTGGCCAAACCCAACAAGCTCTCTAATTTGGATAGTGATAATCATTGATTCATTCATTTAAAATAAAGATGGATAAAGAATATAACAGGGATATAAACAAAGAAAAAACATTCTGGAAAACAATGCCTGCAGACATATGAACCTCTACTTCCAATGGCAGTTTTGCAGGGTAGTTTGCAAGTGTCTAACATATTTATCTTCCATTCTGGGGTACAAGATAATAATCTAACCTAGTTGACCAATTTATTGAGGCATTAAAATTTAAAAGCATTCAGTATGTACCAATGGTTCAAGTAGCTCTCCATGTTTTCATACACTTCAAGAAATTTTTGAAAAGTTTTTCATTTTTGCTGCAACCATGTAGGCCTTCATGAAGATGTCTGAACCTACTTACCTAAAGAATCTGAAGAGTTTTCACTGATGGATGGACCATGAATTCAAATTAATAGGATATTTGCTGAATCCATAGCAAACACTCAGCAGTGTAAGAAATGGTGGAGGTGTGTGTTAACTGGCTGCAACCATTCAGCACAACAGTCATATCTGTGGATATAAAGGTTTTGAGTCAAGGGCCTTGCATCATGGTTGCTGCAATAGAGTATGCTCAATGTTCTGTGTTCAATGGACTGCTGGTACTCACCACCCAGTCTCAAATATATAGAAAGATAGAAACTTTATAGCACTATGGAAGGTCATTAAGCTATTTGTCTAAATGCCAACTGAAAAAATAGTTCTCCTAACCAGCTCTTCGGCTGTAGTCCTATGCGGGGTGGGGCGAGGTGGGATAACCACATGCAGGCCAGCAGGGACCAAAAAAATCTTTGTAGTTACCACTCTGAAGGAGTTTGATTTCCTTTACCAAGATGGCCACCGCAGAGTCGGGAATGCTGCCGCTCTATTGGTTAAGTCGATGACGGAATAGGTCCCACGAGAGTCGGCAGATCTCACGAGAGTTGGATGAACGGCGGTTGGTGTGGATCGCGGACAATGCCCCGCACAGTGGAGTGCGGCCGGTCCACAGGAGGTAGGGCAATGCAGCACCCCCGCTACCGGCCGCCGGTCCGGGTCTTGGCCGAGAGGAACCAGGCTGTGGTACCAGTGGGAGCCTGGGTGGAGTGTGCCCGGGACTGGCCCGATGACCAGAATCCGGCTTTTGTAAGTATCTCACAGCCTGGGGGCAGGGGCACTGTAAACATACACTAGCGGGGGGGGGATGTATACATGGAGAGGAGATGGGGTACATACAGAGGCGGGGGAGGGTGTGTACACGGACGGGGCGGGTAGAGGGGGGGCGTGTGCACGGGTGGGGAGTGGGGGGGCGGGCGTGTGCACGGGTGGGGAGTGGGGGGGCGGGCGTGTGCACGGGTGGGGAGTGGGGGGGCGGGCGTGTGCACGGGTGGGGAGTGGGGGGGCGGGCGTGTGCACGGGTGGGGAGTGGGGGGGGCGTGGGGAGTGGGGGGGCGGGAGTGGGGGGGCGTGGGGAGTGGGGGGGCGGGCGTGTGCACGGGCGGGGAGTGGGGGGGGGCGTGGGGAGTGGGGGGGCGGGCGTGTGCACGGGCGGGGAGTGGGGGGGGGCGTGGGGAGTGGGGGGGCGGGCGTGTGCACGGGCGGGGAGTGGGGGGGGCGTGGGGAGTGGGGGGGTGGGCGTGTGCACGGGTGGGGAGTGGGGGGGGCGTGTGCACGGGTGGGGGGGTGCGTGTGCACGGGCGGGGATGGGGAGTGGGGGGGGCGTGTGCACGGGCGGTGGGGGGGCGTGTGCACGGACAGGGGTGGGGAGTGGGGGGGGCGTGTGCACGGTGGGGAGTGGGGGGGGCGTGTGCAGGGTGGGGAGTGGGGGGGGCGTGTGCAGGGTGGGGAGTGGGGGGGGCGTGTGCACGGGTGGGGAGTGGGGGGGGCGTGTGCACGGGTGGGGAGTGGGGGGGGCGTGTGCACGGGTGGGGAGTGGGGGGGGCGTGTGCACGGGTGGGGAGTGGGGGGGGCGTGTGCACGGTGGGGAGTGGGGGGGGCGTGTGCACGGTGGGGAGTGGGGGGGGCGTGTGCACGGGTGGGGAGTGGGGGGGGGGCGTGTGCACGGGTGGGGAGTGGGGGGGGGCGTGTGCACGGGTGGGGAGTGGGGGGGGCGTGTGCACGGGTGGGGAGTGGGGGGGGCGTGTGCACGGGTGGGGAGTGGGGGGGGCGTGTGCACGGGCGGGGAGTGGGGGGGGCGTGTGCACGGGCGGGGAGTGGGGGGGGCGTGTGCACGGGCGGGGAGTGGGGGGGGCGTGTGCACGGGCGGGGAGTGGGGGGGGGGGCGTGTGCACGGGCGGGGAGTGGGGGGGGGCGTGTGCACGGGTGGGGAGTGGGGGGGGCGTGTGCACGGTCGGTGGTGGGGAGTGGGGGGGGCGTGTGCACGGTAGGGAGTGGGGGGCCGTGTGCACGGTAGGGAGTGGGGGGGCGTGTGCACGGTAGGGAGTGGGGGGCCGTGTGCACGGTAGGGAGTGGGGGGGCGTGTGCACGGTAGGGAGTGGGGGGGGGTGTGCACGGTCGGGGGTGGGGAGTGGTGGGGAGTGGAGGGGGCGTGTGCACGGTAGGGAGTGGGGGGCCGTGTGCACGGTAGGGAGTGGGGGGGCGTGTGCACGGTAGGGAGTGGGGGGGGGTGTGCACGGACGGGGGTGGGGAGTGTAGCTAAGTGTAGCACAGTCTGAATGAAGATTGAAATCATTTATTAACAAAACAATAGTAAATTTGACACAAGACGTTCAGAAAATGTAAGAAAGCTGTTCTCTATACAGTACCCCTCTCAGAAAGCTATTGTATTGGCAGTTGACATTGATGCATGCGCAAAACGGTATGAAGATATCAGCATTGACATTGCGCATGTGCAGAACGGCAAAAATTCAGTCCTATTTAGTTTGAAATCTATGCTGACTATGCATTATTTCGTTTCTCATTCCAAGATGTTCGTCTATTCTCTATTTAAGTTAGAGTCCTTTATATTTCCTATCTCTGATGTTAAGCTAACTGACTGATTTATAATTCCCTGGACATGTTCTAACCACTTAGATTAGATTACATTAGATTACATTACAGTGTGGAAACAGGCCCTTCGGCCCAACAAGTCCACACTGACCTGCCGAAGTGCAACCCACCCATATCTCTATATTTACCCCTTACCTCACACTACGGGCAATTTAGCATGGCCAATTCACCTGACCTGCACATCTTTGGACTGTGGGAGGAAACCGGAGCCCCCGGAGGAAACCCACGCAGACACGAGGAGAACGTGCAAACTCCACACAGTCAATCGCCTAAGGCGGGAATTGAACTTGGGTCTCTGGCGCTGTGAGGCAGCAGTGCTAACCACCATGCCGCCCACTTCTTACATATAGGATTGTGTTAGCTTTCAATCTTGAACTTTAGGAATTAATTTTTGCTTTGATTGTGAACTATTTTGAATCTGCTAGGTTTATGGATTTTAATATAAATGCTAAAACTTGAATTTCAGAAGACTTTCCAGTGAATGTCAGACATGTGCAACACCTTTTCCACAAAAAAAAAGATTATTTTTCTTGTGCAGAGAACAATGGGAAATTGTGCAGTTTAAAGCAGATTCTCGGATGTGTTATTCTGTCAGCCAATTGTGGTAACTTGTTTTTTTTTTACTTTCAAGTGGGCCGGTTTTCACTTAACTAATTGTAACCATAATGTTGTTTTAATCGGTACAACATAGCCACTCATTTGTTTCATTCTACTACAGAATTGGCCTCCTGCATTTATTTTTGAGTTAGAACCTTAAAGAATATTGAGTTTGAACTGCACAGATGATATGCCTTCCACAATTCACTTTTGAACAGTATTATCATTGTGCAGACAGCTTCTCTTTACTTCATCAATTATCATTCTATTTGGTCCAGCAGTCTTCTGAATTGTTGTCGAGACACAAAAAAAATACTAAAACTCACACTTTTCCATCTGTTATGGGCCAGACCAACTCACTCAAAATATGACTAAAGAAATTGAGGGTTTGATTAAGAAAAAGAAGGAAGCATATGTCAGGTACAGACAGGACAGATCGAATGAATCCTTAGAAGAGTATAAAGAAAGGAGGAGTATACATAAGAGGGAAATCAGGAGGGTAAAACTGGGACATGAGATAGCTTTGGCAAATAGAATTAAGGAGAATCCAAAGGGTTTTTACAAATATATTAAGGACAAAAGGGTAACCAGGGAGAGAATAGGGCCCCTCACAGATCAGCAAGGCGGCGTTTGTGTGGAGCCACAGAAAATGGGGGAGATACTAAATGAATATTTTGCATCAGTATTTACTGTGGAAAAGGATATGGAAGATATAGACTGTAGGGAAATAGATGGTGACATCTTGCAAAATGTCCAGATTACAGAGGAGGAAGTGCTGGATGTCTTAACGGTTAAAGGTGGATAAATCCCCAAGACCTGATCAGGTGTACCCGAGAACTCTATGGGAAGCTAGAGAAGTGATTGCTGGGCCTCTTGTTGAGATATTTGTATCATCGATAGTCGCAGGTGAGGTGCCGGAAGACTGGAGGTTGGCAAATGTGGTGCCACTGTTTAAGAAGGGCGGTAAAGACATGCCAGGGAACTATAGACCGGTGAGCCTGACCTCGGTGGTGGTCAAGTTGTTGGAGGGAATCCTGAGGGACAGGATGCACATGTATTTGGAAAGGCAAGGACTGATTCTGGATAGTCAACATGGCTTTGTGCGTGGGAAATTATGTCTCAAACTTGACTGAGCTTTTTGAAGAAGTAACAAAGAAGATTGATGAGGGCAGAGCAGTAGATGTGATCTATATGGACTTCAGTAAGGCGTTCGACAAGGTTCCCCGTGGGAGACTGATTAGCAAGGTTAGATATCATGGAATACAGGGAGAACTAGCCATTTGGATACAGAACTGGCTCAAAGGTAGAAGACAGAGGGTGATGGTGGAGGATTGTTTTTCAGACTGGAGGCCTGTGACCAGTGTAGTACCACAAGGATCAGTGCTGGGCCCTCTACTTTGTGTCATTTACATAAATGATTTGGATGCGAGCATAAGAGGTGCAGTTAGTAAGTTTGCAGGTGACACCAAAATTGGAGGTGTAGTGGACTGCAAAGAGGGTTACCTCAGATTACAACAGGATCTGAACCAGATGGGCCAATGGGCTGAGAAGTGGCAGATGGCGTTTAATTCAGATAAATGCGAGGTGCTGCATTTTGGGAAAGCAAATCTTAGCAGGATTTATATACTTAATGGTAAGGTCCTAGGGAGTGTAGCTGAACAAAGAGACCTTGGAGTGCAGGTTCATAGCCCCTTGAAAGTGGAGTCGCAGGTAGATAGGATAGTGAAGAAGGCGTTTGGTATGCTTTCTTTTATTGGTCAGAGTATTGAGTACAGAAGTTGGGAGGTCATGTTGCGGCTGTTCAGGACATTGGTTAGGCCACTGTTGGAATATTACGTGTAATTCTGGTCTCTTTCCTATCGGAAAGATGTTGTGAAACTTGAAAGGGTTCAGAAAAGATTTACAAGGATGCTGCCAGGGTTGGAGGATTTGAACTACAGGGAGAGGCTGAACAGGCTGGGGCCGTTTTCCCTGGAGCGTCGGAGGCTGAGGGGTGACCTTATAGAGGTTTACAAAATTATGAGGGGCATGGATAGGATAAATAGACAAAGTCTTTTCCCTGGGTCAGGGAGTCCAGAGCTAGAGGGCATAGGTTTAGGGTGAGAGGGAAAAGATATAAAAGAGACCTAAGGGGCAACTTTTTCACGCAGGGGGTGGTACGTGTATGGAATGAGCTGCCAGAGGATGTGGTGGAGGCTGGTACAATTGCAACATTTAAGAGGCATTTGGATGGGTATATGAATAGAAGGGTTTGGAGGGATATGGGCCGGGCACTGGCAGCTGGGACTAGATTGGTCGGCATGGACGGTTTGGACCGAAGGGTCTGTTTCCATGCTGTACCTCTCTATGACTCTGACTCCATATTCAGAAGATAGTCTGGATCCTAATTATTTCTTAATTTCAGTTTAAGATTAAGGTGCACATTCGAGATGTAATTCCATTGGTCAAACTAGTCAACTTTAAGCAAAACATACTTTATTTTCACTATAGTGTAAAAATACAGGCAAAGTAAAAATAGAAGAAAATAATTTACTTAACTAACTCTATAGAAATGCTTAACAAAATAATTATATTAACTACTATTAATTAACTTTTCCAATATAATAACATTACATAAACACACCTTTGATATAAATTCAGTAAAATAGATTGTCTAATGCAGTTCTAGCAGCAGGATGAGAACCCCAGCTTTTAGCTGTAACAGAGATGAGTAACAGCTTCCAGATCCAGCTTCAACAATCGCAGACAGTTAAAACTAATAGTCCTGGTGATGTGGGAGCTGGCCCTACCCATTCAGGTTGCTTCTATTGTTTCAACTTTAAAAAAAACCAAAGCCTCACAAGCGGTCTACTTTATTGGCATTGAGCAGACTACTTGACACCTCTGTCTCAACCTTTTTTCATTTTAAAAAAAGGACAAAATCCACCTGTTAAAGCCAAGGTATCTTCATATACCAAACATAGAATTGAAATTAGCTTCTATGGCTGCACTAAAATAGGATAGAAATATAGCTTTTCATTAATTTAAAGTTCACATCCTTTGGGTGTAATATTTGTTAGTTGGATTGACTATGCAGTTCAAAATCTATAGTGTGCAAAATTTTAAAGGGCCATGACATCCCCTTTTCATTGTCACATAGGTAAACCATCTGCCTTAAGTGCCCACTTTCTATTTCACGCAAATAAATGATGTGTCCAAGACAGACTAGCTAAATCGTGAATATTGATGTCATAGATGGACATATTTTCCAATATAGTTGCTGATTGGTAATCTATTTGTGGAAATTGGTTATTACAGTTGACTGGTCAGCTGGTTTCTGACACCAACAGTGTTTGTTCAAATCCTGCACCAGTTGAGGTTACCATGAAGGATTCTTCCTCTTGTTCTCCCCTCGTCTGTGTTATGGTGACCCTCCCATTAAACCACAACCAAATGGTGCTCTCTGTGGCGACTTTGCTATTCTTTTTGTAATCTCTTCCTTCTCCAGCCGTCCCAAATTTTTCCAATCTTTGTTGAAACTGCTTGGATGCAGTACAGCAGAGTAAGTTTGTGGCCCTCAAAGTTACATTTGATTAAACGGTGTTTTTTTTTGAGCTGCCAATGGTGTTTAGGACATGTTGGTTATGCTGCGCAAATTACAATTCAAAGTTAAAAGTTAAATGTCCTATCAAAGAAAATGTACCAGAAACTGTAGTAATCATTGCAGAACTTGCTGGAGAAACTCGACAAGTCTGGTAACATCCATGGAGAGAAAGCAGAGTTAACATTTCGGGAGACCTCCTTCAGAACTAGAAAAAGGTGGTACATATTCTAAATTTTTCCAGCAACTTCCCTTCTTGATTGATATATTCAGCATCCAAAGTTCTTTATTTTATTTTATGGTTCCTAATTGGCCTTGACTCTTGATGAAATCTGCATTCTCTCACGTGCACATTTACCAAAGTGGGCTTTGATTTCATTAAAGAACAGTATCAATTTTAAGTAGTGTATGCTTTCAACCTTTGCTTTAGTCATGTTCTTGCTCAAGCAAACTTTCTTTGGCGTATTCTTCTCCAATTGGCCATTGTACACTTGTGACTGAAATGATAAGAGAGCTGACAGGCTATTCAACATGCCGAGATTGCTTGTAAAGACCAAACTCTGTAATCATGACCTGTGAGGTGTTTGCTGATGTTGTTGCCCTGGTATCCCTTACTAAAGTTTATTTGCAGCAGTTTAATGACGAGTTCTCCTGCCTGAGAGTTTTGGATGACAGGCAACATCAGGGAGGCCAAAATTTATGGGCCATGACTTATTTCCACCTCTTGTTAACATTGATTCCAGTGGTCCTTGACAGCTTCGTATATCTTAGATCAACAATCAGTCCCTTGATACTGAGATCAGCACCAGGATTGTATTAATCGCAATTATTAAGGGCAACAGGACTGAGTACCGAATACAAAAGGTACATTAACATGCAGGGATCCCTCTTGAGTCAGTGACAACTCTTAGTCAGGTCATTTGTGCAGAATGGGTGATGACTGCATTCTTGAAAACATGTTCTATGTTTACTATTGTTTTAATGCATAGCAGCCACAACAGACTATGTGCAATCCAGAAGTGTCACATCTTCCATGATTGATCATGATCATACTCAAACCACACTCTGAGGGATGACCTCCATTATAGCGCTGTGTTAGGTATAATTACAGAAGTGCTTAGCAGCATCAAATTTAATCTAAAAACCATCCATCTTAACCCTTCATGCATAAAACTGCAGAGGCTGTTCAATTGGCACGTTATGAAGTTAGTTTTTCTTTCCTCTTGCTGATCACATACCTGTGTTTCTTGAGAGGCACCGGTAACGATGAGGAATTGGACCTTGGATGACGTTCCTTCTCAACTAAGCCAGTTTGAGCCTGACTCTAGCATTTCTGCAAAAAAAATTAGCTGATATTTCAGAACAGGGAACAAGTCAGAAATATATCTGAAGGTAGTTTCACATTAGCTCACTGGCTCTGTGCAGCCACAAGCATTCCTGCCACAGGAAGTTTTGTGATCCTACTGCACCCTATAGTGAAAAGTGTAAGAGAGCAATAGCATATTTCTACCTGACTTCAGCAGTAATTTATTTGTAGGAATGTTCTGGGGAATATCTGTAATGCTGAACATTCAAATTAACATTTTCCATATTTGAATTCTTATTTTGATAAATTGTCAATTTGCATTTAAATTAAATCTATATCTGAGAAAAAATGTTTTGTCTGTTTCCTTTAAAGGAGGAAGCACTGAGTGGAAAAGTAATCAGCCTAAAAATAAAAACCCAAATCTGTAATATATATCATTCTGGAGTTTCTTTTGTGTATGGAGTTGAGGCAGTAATTGCCTTGGAGAACTGAATGGTTATCCACTTCAGTTCCTCACTTTCCGTGCTGTTCCTATTTGCTGTAATGGACTACCAACTACTTAATGCACTTTCTATTTATTAACTCTGACTCTGAATAGATAATTCAATTTTATCCTTTTTTGTGAAGAAATCTGTCTTCAGCATAGTCTTGAAGATCCTTGCTCAAAAATCCACTGATATACAAGGCTGGGCTTTTACAAGAGCCAGAAGGGATTTTTTTTTTTCCATATATGCAGTCCTAACTGGATACTTAAACATGTTTTTGAATTCCAGTCATCCTGTAGTTCCCATTTACTTTTGTAGCCACAAATTTGTGTTTGCAGTTGGTTTGTGAAATGAAGCACTGAAATCGTTGATTTTGTTCTTGCAGTTTTAGAAAGAAGCTTCCCTTCAAAGAGCTTTGGTAAATTAGATTTAGCATAAAAAGTGCTGTCTCAATTTATCACATCTTCCTCATCAGCTGAGTTGAATGAGCACATAGGAACATGGTTAATAAGTTTGCAGATGACTCCAAAAGTGGCTGTACAGTGAAGGAGGTTATCTAAGATTACAAGGAGATCTTGATCAATTGGGGTCAATGGGCCGAGGTGTGGCAGAATAAGTTCAATGTGGATAAATGTGAGCTATTGCATTTTGGTAAAACAAGTGCAGAAATTGTACAATTAATGGTAGGGCCCTGAGTAGCATTGTCGAACAGCGACCTAGAGCTTCAGGTGCATACTTCTTTGAAATTTGCATCACAAGTAGGGTGGTTAAAAAGGCATTTAGCACACTTGTCTTTATTGCTCAGACCTTTGAGTATAGGAGTTGGGATATCATGTTGAGATTGTCCAGGACAGTGGTGAGGCCTCTTCTGGAGTACTGTGTCCCATCCTGGTTGTCCTGTTATAAGATGGATGTTATTAAACTGAAGAAGATTCAGAAGAGATTTACCAGGTTGTTGCTGGGCAGCAGAGTTTGAGGAAAGGCTGGATAGGTGGGAGTTTGTTTTATTGGAGCATAGGAGATTGAGGGATGACCTTTAGAGGTTTATAAAATAATGAGGGGCATAGATAAGATGAATAGCAAAGGCGTTTTCCCTATGTTGGTGGTAGTTCCAAATTACGGGGCATATTTTTAAGGTGAGAGGAGAAAGATTTAAAAAGGACATGAGGGGCAACTTTTTTTTTTACACAGTGGTTAGTGTGTGGAATGAACTGCCAGAAAAAGTGGTGGATGCAGGTATATTTACAACAAATGTTTAAAAGACATTTGTATAAGTATATGAATAGGAAAGGTTTGGAGGGATATGGGCCAAATACAGGTAGGTGGGGCTAGTTTAGTTTGAGAACATAGTCAGCATGGACTAGTTGAACGAGGATTCAGTTTCCATGCTATATGATTCTATGCTAAGGAAAGCATTTTTATATCACTTGCTCTGGTACTATTTAATCTCTCATTTTCTTTTAATCAGTAGTATTTAGAATTTTACAACGAGCCATTGAAAGAGCTTGATTTTATGGTTGTGATAATAGTTGTGAATATGATCTTTACAAGAATTAATCGAGTGTTCCTTTTCACGTGGTTGCTTTATGCTAAGATTTCAGCTCTTGAAGTGGATGAGCAACTAAAAGAAATCCATAGAGAAAAGCTGGAGAATTTGAAGCGTTTTCAAGAAGAGGTGAAGCATCGAGTGAACAAGTATACTCGATTACGCAAAAAACAGCAACAACAGCGATCTTATGAAGCAGTAAGGAAATGTCAAAGAAGTTATTAAATAGATACATATTCTTTTTCTTAATATCTCTATATAATTAAAAATACAAATATATTCCTTTTCGTGCTTTTTACCATCTAGTGAATTGAACACATCTGCCTAAATTTGACACAATCTCAAAAGTCAGTTTTTTTATTCTTTTTCAATTTCTGAATTTCTATTATTAATCATTGGAGATACATTTTGAATGTAGCCATTATTTTGCACAACTTTTCCAAAAGATCTTATAATAGTCTCTCTTGATACAAAGTGGATTAATGTGGCTCACATTTTTTAAAAGACAGCTCCTGGGCACTGTTGACAACTTTGCTAAATTCCTCTAAAAGTGGAAGGACAAATTTTGAACAAAAACAGAAATTGTTGGAAATTCTCAGCAGATCTGGCAGC
This sequence comes from Chiloscyllium plagiosum, assembly GCF_037043375.1. Taxonomy (NCBI): domain Eukaryota; kingdom Metazoa; phylum Chordata; class Chondrichthyes; order Orectolobiformes; family Hemiscylliidae; genus Chiloscyllium; species Chiloscyllium plagiosum. The sequence goes on along the minus strand of NW_028270167.1, from coordinate 33,701,065 downwards.
ATCTGTCGAGAGAAAATAGTTAATGTTTGATTTCTCTTTACAGATGCTACATGACCTGCTGAGATCTTCCAGCAATTTCCTTTCTGCTTTTGATTTCCAGCATCAATAGTTCTTTTGGTTCTTTACTTCGGATAAAATATGTTATGCACCAGACTGCTAATTCACCGTTACATAAACCAAAAGTTGCTGGGAATACTCAAATCCAGCACCAACTGTGGAGAAAGAAGCACAGAGATGCTGTTTCCTGTTGGTAGTCTTTTGTCAGAATTTACTGACCTGATATCTTAACTCACTTTCTTTCTCCACAAGTGCTGCCTGAACTACAGAGGATTTGCAGTATTTTTCAGTCTTATTTCAGATCTCTGTTCTCTGCAGTTTTTCCTTTTGGTAGTCTAGGTTCTTTTTAACAGCTGATTGCAATTGTTGAGTTTTTCATGTTGACAAATTACTGGAACAATGAGGAGGGAAGAAATGGGTCTATTTCATAAATTCAGTATCTGAGCATAATTTGTCATGCTACTTCTGCTTTAAGTATTGTAACGCAACACTATTTTAACAAGCTGGGGAAAACACATAAACCATTTTATATCTCATCACATTGAGATATTCAGGTCAAATAATGCATTTTTTGCAATGTTCCATTAATTAGTGTATGTGGTATATATTAACATAGCCTCAGTGCTCCATGTTTTGCATTCAAACTATTATTCTGTTCTCTAAAGGTAGGGGGTTGTTGCTTTGATTAAAAGAGAAAGAATGTAGCAAATGTAAGGTTGTAAGTTGTTCCACTGTGGACTTTGGAGGCATAAAATATATAGTTGTATGTATTACATATATCTCTTAAACTATCTTTTTTTTATATAGATTGAAAGGGATGATCGTGTGATAAAGCAATCTTCTGCTTCAGTTGAAGATCTCACTCCAAATAAAAACACATGCATATTTCGTGGTAATAATTCAGAATTTGCCATTTTTAGTCCAAGCTCTAGATGGGTGTGTGTTCGGAATCTGGGCATTGATAAGCAAGAAGGCAGTGATGTTTTCAGTGATCAAGCTCAGAAGGTGAGCATATCCTAGAGATAATTGAACTGCAGCTCATTTTTCTCAAAGGTATTTTGTCTTTTGAGCAGAGCAAAATAAGACTTTTTTTCATGATAGAAGGGCCAATTGCAGAAATGAAACCTTACCACATCATATTGCACTCTCATTGAAACTAGAATTACAAATATTCATCTTTCCACTACCCATCACTAAAAGTCTGTTATTTTTATGAGTGTAAAATGCAAAAACATTGGGTTCCAAGTCTTGCACAATATTTGCCTTTTGTGTTCAATCATGCTAGCTGGGAACTAGCCAATGCAAATGCTCCATAGATTTTTCATATTACTCAAAATTCATATTGATTAATCTATCTATGCAATAATATCAGAGTATGACTAATTTATGGAAGATCTGGTCTGTTAGACCAAGTCTGGAGGTTGTTTTATTCCTATATTAAAGATTTATTGAGAAGTGACAACGTAAAATAGTAATGATCTTATAATACATGTCTACAATGATATAATATTAAACAAGCCATTGAGATATAACCTGATAAAGTTTAACATTGACAAAGTTCCCTGGCAGTTTCCTTTGAAAGGTTTTGTGGTAAGATTTGATTTACCCAGTCCAGTTTCAAAAATATTCTAAAGTATAAGTGAAAACCTGACTTGTATATTCCTTAATCGCCTCTGCTTACAGGACCCTGAGCATCTTCCCCCCCCCCCCCCCCCCCTGCCAACAAGCCACTTTTGGACTTGAATATTAATCATTCATTCTGTTTCTTTACAAAAAAAAGAGGCGGGGGTCAGTTTAGCTCAGTTGCCTAAATGACTGGTTTGTGATACAGAGTGTGATGCCAACAGTATCAGTTCAGTTCCTGCACCAGCTGAGGTTACTCTCTACCTCTCTCTCTGTCACTGAGGTGTGGTGATCCCCTCACAATCAGCAGCCCTATGGTCTGGTAAGAGTATGGTGACTTTACCTGTACCTGTTTCCAAAATATGGCAGGAGTAGGTAACTAACAGTTTCTCATTGCCACAATTCCAAATTGATACGGTAGCCAAGACCGGTTGTTTCATTAGTTGGGCAGTTCGAGGATTCATTTATTGTAACAAGTTTAAGTAATCTAAATGATGGTTGATAACATTAATTTGAAAGCTTATAATCTGCTTTTCTTAAGGGAATGTCACAACTACTGTAGTTAAGTAATTGTATTTTCAAGTTATTTATGTTTGAAGGTAATCTTTTTGATCTCTTCAAGGCATGTTTGTACTATAATTTGTTCCATTTCACTCTTTGAATTGCTATGAATTTCAAACAGTTTATTTTAAGCAATAGTCTACATCACAAAATGTCATGATTTTCAACACAATCAAACTGTTATATTTAACTCAGAAAATACAGGAATATTTGACCTACATTGTAATAAATACCAGTTACAGCCTTGTATTACTATACAGAAATAAAAATCTCTTCATTATTTTGGTGTGCAGTATTTTAGATTGCTTATTTCCCCCTCCCTCCCCTTTCTCTGTCTCTCTCGCTGCTCCCTTTCTCTCTCTGTCACCTTTCTCTTCCACCCTCTCTCGCTTCCTCTTTCTCACTCTTTCTCTGTCCCTTTTCTTTCTCTTCTCCCCCCCCCCCCCAACCCCTTTCTCTTTCTCCCTCTGTTTCTGTTTCTGTCGAGCCTGAAGATTTTTTCATATTTTAATCCTCTTCAAAAGTGCTTAGTTCCAGTCACCAAGTAAGAAAATGTACAGTTTACTCTCTCGCTCCCAGGTATTTGCCAGACTATCCATGATGATGAATTGTGCAAGAGGGACTATTTAGATTTTTATCTCAATTTTTGACTGTATGCTTTTCAGTAGAGCCCTTAATGGATTTGCAGAGATTGAAAGTGCAAAACTATAATAAACTCAATTGTCTAGTTGCATTTTCTTATCAATCTGAGATTTTTTTGTTTCTAATTTAAGTTAAAGATAGTTTTTATAAACTGCAGGCATTTAGTGCATTACTAAAGTACTATTTCTAGTTAAGGTAGGGTATCATATAAAACTGAAGTATTGCTTCTGAGTTATCTTTATTTGTGTATATTTCAATACAAAAGCTATCCATTTTAAACTAATACTAATGAGTCTGATTTGTTTTAGCTTAGTAAAGTGACAAAACAGGCTCGGCGTAGGCTTGCATCATGTCAAACTGTATCAGAAGAGGACTTGTGCTCAACACTTCCAGGAGGAATTTGGAGGGTGTCACCAATAAGAGATGTGAGTTATGTTGAAAGACATAATGTAAAAGAATGTGTATGAATAAATCTACTGTCTTGGAATGTGTAGAAATGTTTGCTTTTGAAATAATTTGGAAACCTGATACTGAAGGAAACCACAGTATCTCCCAATTTGGAGTTTTTAATGCATCTCTTTAGAAACAAAATAGACAAAGACTTAGAGTCATAGAGATGTACAGCATGTCCTTGCTGACCAGATATCCTAAATTAATCTAGTCCCATTTGCCAGCACTTGACCTATACTTGATTTGTTTTTTTTCTCCAATCTCAAACTGCTAATTTTGTGACAAATTGCAAATTTATTTATTATGAACCATGTTCATAAGGTACCATTCTTTTCTAATCTTATTTCACTTAACACTGCCAAAGCAGAGAAATAGACTTCCAGTTATATCATGTTTAGTTGAAAACAACTGGACCTTACAATTGAAGGAATGCATTCTTATATTAATATTTCAATCTCAAGCATCCATTTTTTTGTCTAGAGAAACTAAATATGTAGACACCAACTGATTGCATAAGACGTGCATTTACTTCCTCTTGTAAGTTTTACTATGATGTAGACTTCTGAAAGTTTTTTTTTATTTACCCCAAAAGTGTGTTCATGAGAATTAGGGAAGCGGTTTGAATAGAATTAATGCCTTATTACTGTGTTGGAGTGTTTATAATCAATATTTGCTCAGACATTCGTTCACCCCTATTATTATTTTGTGAAATTGAATGTCAGGTGTTTACATTTTAAATTACAGCTTTAATTGTACATTAAAGCTATGTTTGTATTTCTGTAATGTCTGAATATCAAATCAAATGGGTTATATTGATCTCACATAGTTTACATCATTCAAGTATGTGAAGTCTCATTACATACACTGTAATTTTGTATAAATTTTGAGGAAACCCCGGTACTTGATCAAATTTAGAATGCATTCAGGAACATTTTGTTGAATATTCTGGCCGTGGGTCACATTATAATCTGGAAAGTTGCATTAATGTCTGAAGGAGTAGGATAGATGTTAGGGGAAGGAGGTGGTGGTGCTGAAAAATTGGGAAGCAAAGTAGAGAGAGGTGGTGTGCCCTCACGCCCAGAAGCCTAATGAATGACCTTAAATGGCCAACCAGGAGCTGTTTCCTGCCAATGCTGGTGTTTTACCAGGTATGAATCTCTCTCTCTGTGGAGCCTGCCAGTGGAACCATGGTGATCTTCCTATGAGGCTTGTGCTTTCTGATCAAGCACTCTGTGGTCCATCAAAGACTGCCATCCCCTCAGAAATGGTGACCATGCAGCAATGCCTATTATCTTTGCCAGAGTTTTATCTGGCTCCAATGATCCTGGCTCCAATGATCTTTGTTTGAAAGTGGTGTACATGTCATCTGCCTATCTGTCAGTGAAAATTTAACTACTTGAAATGTTAAGTCTCTTGTTTCAATGTTAACAATCTTGTCAAAGTTTAAAACAAGAATAGAATGGCCACTAGTCAACATTCATGGCATTTTCTCCTTTCCCAGAACTTAGTATCCCGAAAAGAGAGACAACTAGATGCTACAGGAGATTTCATGTGTTCAGAAGGTCAACAAGACCTGCCTGCTGAATTGCAGGTACAGTCTCAGAAATTGATGGATCGAAAACATGTTACTTTCCAGTCAGAGCTGCAGCATCCCAAGGTTAGAGTTGCATTTCTAGATTACTGTTCTCAACTGTGGTTTGGCAAGCAACTTGGTTGTTATTTCCAGCATTTTCTATTTTTATTTCTCGTTCAGTAGTGGTTGAAGATTATAGAATCACACAGTGTGGAAACCGGACATTCAGGCCATTGAATCCACACTGACCCTCCAAACAGCATCCCAACCAAACCAACCCCTATACCCTATTCTCATTTCCCATGGCTGTTCCACCTAGCCTGGACACGATGAGCAATTTGAGCAGGGCCATCTTTGAACTGTGGGAGGAAACCGGAGCACCCAGAGGAAACCCACACAGACATGGGGAGAACATGCAAACTCACTGACAGTCACCTGAGACTTGAATCGAATCTGGGTCCCTGGTGCTGTGAGGCAGCACTGTTAATCACTGAACCATTGTGCTGGTTCATGTTGTAGTACTTGAGATTTAGCAATAATCAAATTAGAGATGTACAGCACAGAAACAGATCCTTCAGTCCAACTCACCCATGCCAAATAGATATACTAATCTAATCTAGTCCCATTTGCCAGCACTTGGCCCATATCCCTCTAAACCCTTCCTATTCGTATACCGAGCCAGATGCCTTTTACACGCTGCAATTGTACCAGCCTCCACCACTTCCTCTGGCAGCTCATTCCATATACACTCAACCCACTGTGTGAAGAAGTTGCTCCTTAGGTCCTTTTTAAATCTTTTCCCTCTCACCTTAAACCTATGCCCTCTAGGTTTGGATTCCCTTACCCTGGGAAAAAGACCTTATCCATTCACCCTAACCATGTTTCCCATGATTTTATAAATTTCTATAAGGTCACCCCTCAGCCTCCAATGCTCCAGGGAAAATAGCCTATTCAGCCTCTCCCTATAGCTCAAATCCTCCAACCCTGGCAACATCCTTGTAAATCTTTTCTGAACCATTTCAAGTTTCACAACATCCTTCCTATCAAATGCTTTCTGCACTATCCTATCTACTTCCAACTCTACTTTTAAAGAACTGTGAACCTGCACTCCAAGGTCTCTTTGTACAGCAACACATCGTAGGACCTTCCCACAAGTCCTGCTAAGAATTGCTTTTCCAAAATGCAGCATCTCACATTTATCTAAATTAAACACCATCTGCCACTCCTCAGCCCATTGACCCACCTGATCAAGATCCCTTTGTACTTTGAGGTAACCTTCTTCCCTGTCCACTACGCTTCCAATTTTGGTGTCATCTGCCAACTTACTATCTATATCTCCTATGTTCACATCCAAATCATTTTTATAAATGACAAAAAGTGCTGGACCCAGCACCAATCCTTGTGGCACTCCACTGGTCACAGGCCTCCAGTCTGAAAAGCAACACTCCACCACCACCCTCTGTCTTCTACCTTTTGAGCTAGTTCTGTATCCAAATGACTAGTTCTCCCTGTATTCCATGAGACCTACCCTTGTTAACCAGTCTCTCGTGGGGAACCTTGTCGAACGCATTGCTGAAGTCGATATAGATCACAACCATTGCATTGCCCTCCTCAATCCTCAAAAAACTCAATCAAGTTCATGAGACATGATTTCCTATGCATACAGCCATGTTGACTATCCCTAATTGGTCCTTGCTTTTCCAAAACATGTAAATCCTGTCCCTCAGGATTCCCTCCAACAACTGGCCCACAACCGGTATGAATGTAATACTTGTGGCTTCTATATTTGGAAGCATGGCAGCTTTATTTACAAAGTAATTAAACAGTTGAATAAAATGATGGTTAGTACTCATCCAATGGCAGGGGTGGTGGAAGGTTTTGTTATCTGGCTTCTTGCATTAGCATTCATCTTTTGTGGTAAACTAAAGATGTAAAAAGATCCTCAACCGCACAGACTGTATGTGGACTTTTAAAGAAAGGTAATATATTTCGTTTTTATTAGTTTCTACCTAGATTTAATTTTGTGAACTTGTGTTGCCTGATTTATCAAAGTGCAGCTGAATTGTGACCTTATCAATACTCTGCTATTCTACAAACTGCTCTGAAAGGGAAAGTGAAACATGTAGTTTTCTTGCATAATTATAAGCCATTTTAAAATTCCATTGTTCAGACAACCCAATGATATGTGGAATTAATGGCCAAAGAAAGATTCTTACCATATCTATTACACTTCTGCAGATGAAGCTGTTGACTTACTGTACTGTATCCAAATTCCTTTAAATACCTGGTTCCAAGTTTTTCTGTGGATTTTATATGGTGGTAAGAATTTTGTGAGGAGACATAAAAAGACAACGGAGTGACTTTCTAGTTTATCATTCAGGGCACCTTCTCCTTTTCCAGAACCCAGTTGCCCAAACAGAGGCGCATCTGAACATGGCAGGAGAGTTTGTGTGTTTGGAAGACCAGCATGACCTACCTGTAGAGTTGCAGGAGCAGTCTCAGAAATTGTTGGATGGGAAACATATTAGTTTCCAGCCAGAGCTGCAACATGAAAGGGTAAGGCTTAGGTTTCCAGATTATTCTACACTGTGTTATACTGAGCAGTGAAGTGGAATCACATATTTAAAATATGTGATTTTAAATTAATGTAACATGTTAATTGGTGCAAAATTCTATTGCTTTTACAACTTCCCAATCATTCCTCATATAATACAGAATCTAAATCCAATTTTTCATCTCCACTAGTTTACAAATCTTCGCTGTCTTGATAAGAAATATTGCAGCAAACCAAGCTTAATGCCTTGAATTCTGAGAGGGTATGTTAACTTTCTGTGATATCTCCCGGTGTCACTTTAAACAATGATAAAAATTCTGGATGTAAGTTTGCTTGCTGAGCTGAAAGGTTAGTTTTCAGACATTTCATCACCATACTAGGTAACATCATCAGTCAGCCTCCTGTGAAGCACTGGTGTTAGTAACCCACTTTCTATTTATGTGTTGAGGTGCAACACACAAATAGAAAGCGGGTCAGTAACACCGGTGCTTCACCTGAGGCTCACTGATGTTACCTAGTATGGTGATGAAACATCTGAAAATGAACCTTCCAACTCAGCGAGCACACTTACATCCAGAACCTCAACCTGAGCTACAAATCTTCTCAAAACTTGCTAATTATAAAAATATTAGTAATGTCATTCCCTAATGTTTCTACACTTAATATGGCCTCTAAGTGCAACATGTTTAGCTTTAGTTCTTTTATTTTTTTTCCATTATATTCCGTGGTGTTACCATCACTGAATCCCCAATATCAACATCCTTCAGGTTACAATTGACAAAAGACTCAACTGGATCACCACATAAACAGAGTGGTTACATGAGCAGGTCAGAGGCTAGGAATACTGTACCGTATGACTTGCTTCCTTTCTCCCAAAGGAGAAAGTGAGGTCTGCAGATGCTGGAGATCAGAGATGGAAATGTGTTGCTGGAAAAGGGCTAATGCCCTCCTGAAGAAGGGCTAATGCCCGAAACGTCGATTCTCCTGTTCCCTAGATGCTGCCTGACCTGCTGCGCTTTTCCAGCAACACATTTCCATCTCTTCCTTTCTCCCAAAGCCTGTCCACTGTCTACAAGGCACAAGTCAGGAGTACGATGGCACTCTTCCCCACTTGCCTGAATGGGTGATGCTACAACAGCTTAACAACATTGAGAACAAAGCCGCTCCCTTGATTGGTACCATGTCCACAAGCATCCACTCCCTCCACCACAGATGCTCAGTAGCAGCAGTGCACTGCAGAAATTCACTAAAAATCCTTAGGCAGCACTTTCCAAACCCATGACCACTTCCATCTAGATGACAAAGGCAGCAGATAAATGGGAACACTACCACTTGCAAGGTCCCCTCAAAGCCACTCACTGTCCTAACTTGGAAATATATCATCATTTCTTCACTGTCACTGAGTCAAAGTCCTGGAATTCCTTCCGTAAGGGCATTGAGAGTCAATCTACAGCAGGTGGACTACTGTGGTTCAAAAGGGCAGCTCGCCACACCTGAAGGGTATTTGGGTACAGCCAATAAATGCTGGCCAACAAGCAACCCCACATTCCACAATTGGGTGGCACGGTGGCTCAGTAGTTAGCACTGTAGCCTCACAGCACCAGGGACCCGGGTTCAATTCCAGCCTCAGGCGACTATCTGTGTGGATTTTGCACATTCTTCCTGTGTCTGTGTGGGTTTCCTCTGGATGGTGGTTTCCTCCCACAGTCCAAAGATGTGCAGGTTAGGTGAATTTGCCATTCTAAATTGCCCATAGTGTTCAGGGATGTGTCGGTTAGGTGCGTTAGTCAGGGGTCAATGTAGAGTAATAGAGTAAGGAAATGGGTTTGGGTGGGATACTCTTTCGAGGGTCAATGTGGACTTGTTGGGCCGAAGGGCCTGTTTCCACACTGTAGGGAGTCTGTGATTGTTAGTGAATACAAAAAGAAAAACACGCTTTAGGTCCACCTCTGGGATATATCTGTTGTGCCTTGCTGGTAAATCTGTGGTGGTCTTCAGAGACCGGCAGGTTACATGCACCAACTTTAATTGTTGCACAGTCAAGCGTGCTTGATCATTGGCATGTAATATACTTGCATAGTCGCTTCTTTGATGTGAATGATCTGTTGCTTCAGACTGTATTCTGCTATTGGGACTTTGCTGCATGGGCATATTTATTAAAATCAGTCTGGTTTAAATATTGCAACAAAATTTAATACAGTCATCCTGTACTATTTCAGTGGTGTTTTAACTTCCCAAGCAATTATATATTCCTTTTGAGTTATGAATTATTTAAATGTTAGCCAGTACTTCCATCATTATTTTTTAGGCTAATTTCCCAATTTCAGACACTAAGTTGGCTTTGTTTAAAATTAAGACCACAGTTTTGTACTTGGCTGCATTACTCTTCTCATGATATTCGTCATACCGTGATCCCCAGAGAATCATACTCCTAATTAATCTCTCATTACACAATGAGATCTAAACTAGTCTATCCCCTAGCTGATTCTTCAATACGATATTCTAGAAAACTGCTTCCAAAGCATTCAGTCAGTTTATCTTCCAAGCCAATTTAGTTCAACCAGTTTCCATGAAGATTAAAGGTTCCCAAACTTATTGCTATGCTCTTGTTATATGCTCCTTTGATTTCCTGATTGTAGACTCTGCCCAGTTATATTACTGTACATGGTCGTGTAAACTACCAGTGTTGCTGTTCCATTTGTTATTTAGCAGCTGTATGCTTAATAATTCTGTGTTCTGATTTTCTGAACCAAGGTCCTTTCTTTCCCTACTATTTTCATCCCTTTGATACCAGGACTACCTCACCTCTGTTTCCATTTTGCCAGCTTTTCTAAGTAATATAGACTGTGTGTGTGTGTGTGTGACCAAAATGAATGACTCTCACCAAGCCTTTTTTTAATGCATGGTGAATGGAAAATTCAGTTTTAATTTTAGCTTCCATATGTAACCGACTTCAGTAAAAACCGATATTGCAAAATATCTCTCTCTTTCCTGTTGTCTCTATATTGTACAGAATTCTGAACCAAGGATAATGGTTTTCCATTTCAGTGTATATCTTAATTCTTTGCAAATCTTCCACATCTAATCTGAAGCAAGCATATTTAACAAATATATTAGCGTATTTAAAACATGATTTGTACTTAATTACTTCATAGTTTCATGGAATTGTTTTAAAATTTACCCTGTGACAATTTGATTGAAGCCTAGATGTTTTGGCCTGTTGTTGTAACTTAGTCATATATTTTATAATTATTTTTAAAAGGTGAAGTTGCCATTGTTTCAGAGGACCATAGCGTTGCTCTCTCTGTGTGTGTGTGTGTGTGTGTGTGTGTGTGTGTGTGTGTGTGTGTGTGTGTGTGAGAGAGAGAGCGAGAGAGAGAGAGACACGATTGGAGGTGGTTTAAACTGAGAATCACCATACCTCAGGCAAGGGAAGAGGTTGAGAAGGAGGGAACCTTCTAACCTCAGCCAAAAATGAGAGTTGAACGTGTGCTGTTGGCGTGACATCTTCACAAACTAGCCATCCAGCAGATGATTTGAATTAAGTAATGTACATAATGGCAAAATGGATATTTAAGTCTTAAAAAAGTGAATAAAGAGAAAAAAGTCTTTTGACATTAAAGGTGCATCTCCCAGAAAAGGGTTTAAAATTCATTTAAATAAAATGTGTGACTTTCTAGCCCCTTAAGCCTTGTTATTGATTGTACTCTTCCCTGTAGACTCTTAGCTGATTTTGTGTATGTTAATTATTATTTCAGCCCTGTAGTCGACTTTATTGTGAGCCCTACCCTTCAAGTTCCTGTGTAGGGTTTAGTACTGACTATAAGGCAGCACTGATCTTGAGACCTGGTGTGGACCAGGAAGAGAAAAAGAAGCAGGTAAGACCTCCGAACTGACCTTTTTCATATAGAATGGACAGCTTACCTTTAAATTTGGGAGGTTGCATGAAAGGAAAGCAAAAAATCTTTCAATATTCTATGGTTTCTGATTACTTCATCCATGTTGAACTAATTGTGGAAGCTGTGTAATGTGTATAGAACCTCAACTAATAGACCCAGTAAAACTGCTGAATAATCTGGTATGTGAGTAATTGAATTGTTATTGCAATTATCTGAGGTAATCTCTAAAAATTTGTTTTTCTTGTCTTATATATTGTGTATGTGCTGCAATAGAATTAGACACAGTCCGCATGAATTTACAAAAGGGAAATCATGTTTGACAACTTATTAAAATTCTCTGAGGATGTAATCAGTATAGTTGATTGGAGGAGCCAGTGGCTGTAGTTTGTCTGGACTTTCAAAAGGCTTTAAACAAAGTTTCACATAAGAGATTAATGTGTAAAATTAAAGTGCATGGGATTGGGAGGTAGTGTATTGAAACTGACAGAAAAGTGGCTAGCAGATAGGAATAAATGGGTCTTTTTTGAATGGCAGGCAGGACCCCAGCTATTCGCAATACATGTTAATAATTTAGATGAGGGGAACTAAAGGTCACATTTCAAAATTTCCAGATAACATACATCTGGGAGAAAAGGTAAATTGTGAAGAGGAGGCAGAGATGTTGCGGTGTGATTTAGATAGGCTGAGTGAGTGGCCAGATACGTAGCAGATGCAGTATACAGTGGAAAAATGTGAGGTTAGCAAAAATAGGAAGATAGATTACCATTTGAATAGTTGTCAATGTGCATCAGTTGCTGAAAGCAGTAAAGATGCCTTTTGTGGCAAGAGAATCTGAGTACAGGAACAGTTTTACTACAGTGTTAGAGGGCATTGGTGAGGCCACAGCTGGCATATTGTGTGCAGTTCCTCTCTGAGGAAGGGTACTCTTGGTATAGAGGGAGTGCAGCGATTGATTCCAGGGATGGCAGGACTGATTGATGAGGACAGATTGAGTTACTTAGGATTGTGTTCACTGGAATTTAGGAGAATGAGGAATGGGGATCTCAAAAATCTATAAACTTCTAACAGGATGTTCCTAATGGGGCAGTCCAGAACCAGTAGTCTTTGATCGTTGTTTAAGGCTAAGGGGCAACCTTTTAGGACTGAACTGAAGAGAAATTTCTTCACCCAGTGAGTGATGAATCTGTAAAATTCGCTACCACAGTAGTGACTGAGGCCAAAGCATTGTGTTTTCAAGAAAGGTAGATATCGTTCTTGTGGCTAAAGGGATCAAGGAATATAGGGGAAGGAAAGGATTGGGGGTATGGAGCTCGATGATTGATTTATCCATAATCATATTGAATGGTGTAACAGGCATGAGGAATGTCTCCTAGCTTCTGCTATCTTCCATGTCTATCTGTTTTTTTAAAAACTTACAAGTGCTGAATTGGTGACTAAGAAATTAAATAGTAAGTACCTAAGCAAAAAACAGTCAATTTGCATTCCGTTACTTACCCTGAGATTATGTATCTCAGGCTGGAGTTAGGTGTGCACCAGAGGATGACTTTCTTTTTCTTTCTTAGGTTATGAACATTCTTGGCAACTTTTGTATTTATTGCCCATCACTTGAGTAGGTATTGCTAAGCTGCCTTCTTGAACTGTAGCTTCAGAAATGCAGGTACACTCCCCATAGTGTTTAGGAGAGAGTTCCAGCATTTTGACAGTATTGCAATTCAGAATGTTGTGTGGCTTGGATCAGAAAACAAAATGGCAATGTTTGTATGCATTTGCTGCCATTGTCCTTTGATATGGTATAATTTGTGGGTTTGGATGGCACTTTCAAAGGAGTTTCTGCAGTGCATCGTGTAGGTGTGGCACACTGCTGCCATCTTGTGTCCATGGTGGAGGAAGTTCTGATTAGGTGGACAGTTTTGTCCTGGAGGTGTTGTTGAACTTGCACTGATCAAAGTGAGAAATATGCCTTCACGCTCCTCACTCATGCATTGTGAGAGACTGGATTTGTGGGAAAGTGGAGGCAAATTACTCATCTCTTTATTCCCAAACTCCAGACTTGTAGCTACGGTAGTTTCAGGTTTTGAGTTAACTCTAACTGTTGTAACTCTCATGATTTTTAATCCAGTTAAAAGCAACATGATCTGGAAAATATCCAGGTTTGGGCTTACAAGTGGCAAGTAACATTCACGTCACACAAAAGCCAGGCTATGACCATCACCAATAAGAGACAATCTAACCACCGTCTTTTGACATTCAATGGTATTACAGTCACTGAATCCCCTACTATCAATATTCTGGGGGTTACCATTGACCAGAAACTCAATTGGACTCCCCACAATAACACAGTGGCTACACGAGCAGTCAGAGGCCAGGAGTACTGTGGTAAGTAACTCACCTCCTAACTCCCCAAAGCCTGTTCATCACCTACATGGCACAAATCAGGAATACACAGGAGTGCAAATGGAATACTCCGCATTTGGCTGGATGGGTGCAGCTCCAACACTCGAGCTTGACACCATCCAGGACAAAGCAGCCTGATTGGCACTACATCGTGGGCGGCATGGTGGCACAGTGGTTAGCACTGCTGCCTCACAGCGCCAGAGACCCGGGTTCAATACCCGCTTCAGGCGACTGACTGTGTGGAGTTTGCACGTTCTCCCCGTGTCTGCGTGGGTTTCCTCCGGGTGCTCCGGTTTCCTCCCACAGTCCAAAGCTGTGCAGGTCAGGTGAATTGGCCATGCCAAATTGCCCGTAGTGTTAGGTAAGGGGTGAATGTAGGGGTATGGGTGGGTTGCGCTTCGGTGGGGCAGTGTGGACTTGTTGGGCCGAAGGGCCTGTTTCCACACTGTAAGTAATCTAATCTAATCCACAAGCGTCCACACTCTCCACTGCTGATGCTCAGTAGCAGCAGTGTGTACCATCTACAAAATACACTACAGAACTTCACCCATGATCCTCAGACAGCACCGTCAAAACCCAAGACCACTTCCATCTGGACAGGGGAAGCAGATACATGTGAACACCATGACTTGTAAGTTCCCTTCCAAGCCACTCACCATTGTGACTTGGAAATATACCACCATTCCTTCATTGTCGCTGGATCAAAATCCTGGAATTTCCTCCCTCATGGCATTGTGGATCAACCCACAGCAGGTAGACTGCAGCAGTTCAAGAATGCAGTTCACCACCACCTTCTCAAGGGCAACTAGGGACAGACAATAAATGTTGGCCAGCTAGCGACACCCACTTTCCACAAAAATGAATAAAAAACAATTTATGGTCAAAGCTAATCCCTTGAATGTTGATGTGAGGACTTGGTTCAGCAGAAACTGGCTTAGCTATCATAATTCATTGTAATTAAGTGGATTTTTTTTTCCTTTAGCAAGTAAACCAAACCCCATTAAAAGATACCAGGTTGCAGGCTGACTAGAGGTTTAATTTATCCTGTATTAACAGCCAAACATCAATTCCTGTGTTTAGATAAAAATATATACCGACTTGATTTTTTTGATGCTTTCATTTCGTGAAGAAGGCCCAAGAATCTGTTTAATGTGGAGGGGTACTGCACGTTTAAAAGACAATTACTTACTTTGTGTCTGGTTATCTTTCAGAAGCAAGCATCATGCACTCTGCAGCTAACTAGAGTAATTGAAAGTATTGAAATAATGCTGATATATTTCTGGATTGATCTTTCTTTTTCCCAGCGTGGTAACCAGTATTTGATGTACCGTCGCCTCTTCATGGATATTGAACGAGAGCAGGTGAAAGAACATCAGCGTCAGCGAGAGCATGAGAAGAGGATTGCTAAGTGAGTTCGTTTAGTTTAACAGGAGTAGGCCATTCAGCAGTAAAGGTAGTGCTGAAACTTGTATCCTACACACTGCCTGCATTTAGAAAAATCCAGTGCTGGTCTTGTTGCAATTGTTGGTAGGATTGTCCAGAGAATTTGGCACCTAAAAATACTTAACACCAAATGCCCAAAAATGACCAACTCCTTTAATATTTGAACTCCAGTAGAAGACTCTTTATATAAGTCTGAACAAAGTAAATCAGCTTCGTACAACCATCCAAGTGTGCATCGACTCTATTGAAAACAAGTCCAATTAATTCCACTCCCTACAATTTGTTTCTTCAAGTGTTTATCCAGTTCTCTACTGAGGGCTATTATTAAATCTGCATCTACTACCCTGTCAGGCTTTTGAATTCCAAATCCCAGCTATTTGTTGCATTTAAAAAAATTCTCATCTCCCCTGTAGCTGTAGAGTCAGAGTCATACAGCCCTTCCCTCCAACTCAATCATGCCAACCAGGTCTCCCAAACTAAACTAGCCCCATTTGCCAACATTTAGCCCATGTCCCTCTAAACCTTTCCTGTTCATGTACCTGTCCAAATGTCTTTTAAATGTTATAACTGTTCCTGCATCTACCACTTCCTCTGGCAATTCTTTCCACATATGAATGACTCAGTGTGTGAAAAAGTTGCCTGACAGGTCCCTTTTTAAACCTTTCCCCTCACATCTTAAAACTATGCACTCTAATTCTGAACTCCCTTACTCTCGAGAAAAGACTTTCTGTCCCTCATGTTTCCCTAGCACTTTTTCTATTGTGATAGTTCTTGTATTTATTTCCTCTCCTCCTTTTGCCATTTGATTATTTAATATTTTTAAATGCTGTTAGTGCCTTCTACTGTAAAGGCTGATGTAAAATATTTATTTCTTGGTTCAGCATTATTACTTCCCCAGTCTCTGACCAGCAGCAAGACAATGGTGTTTCGGGCTGACCTTATCTTTTCTGTGCTGGTGATAAGACTTCCTGTTCAGGTTGAGGGATGCAACCATCAGGGAGGTAGCTAAGAATGTTAATAGAAAGGCGCAGAAAGGCCAAGCCAGTGCCCCCTTGCTGTCAGTTTTATGGCATGTTTCCCTTTTGCAAATCACCTAGAATCCATAACCTCTGATTTCATTGATTATTCAATCATTTGGAAACTAATTCTGAACATAGCCCATTTCTGTAGTATTCCATTAAACACTTGTTCGTTCTTTACACCATGTAGTCTTTTTTTTAAATCATGGGGTCTTTCACCTGCTTAGTTAACAATAGGGAATGTACTGAAGAAAACTGATTGGAAATATATGGAATTACTCATAAGAAAACTACCCACGTTGTTCAGAGAACAGCAATTCATTTTGGATAACAAGGCAAAGACCTATTGGATGCTGCGTGTGTAATACTACCAGACTGCACATAAATGTGTAGAGCTTCATTATTCTTGAATTCAAACTGGCTGCAAACAAATTATAACAGGTTTCCTGCCTTTCGAATTGTTTCCTGAACTTGCACGTTATCTTCTTTTGTTCCTTGTACCAATGTCAATGCCTGGGTAACACTATCTTTGTGACAAGCAGCTCCCAAACCATTGCTTGGAGCGACCTAGCACTGCAGCACTGTTTCTGCACATGCATGCTAATGTGTCATATGGTGATGGTGCAGCCAATACACAGCCAGACAGTTCAGTTTTACCAAAATGCTTAATGATTGTAAGCGCTTGTACTAGCTTTCCTTCTAAGGAGAATAATCCCTTTTGAAGCAAATTGCAAACATTTCTGGAAATCATAATATATCAAAAGACTTGCATTTGTAAATTTTTTTGTGTTGATGATGTCTAATCAAGCTGTTTACTCAGCAATTACATTTGGAAAAACAAAACAAAAACAATGGATACTAAGCTGAAGTGCTTAGCTTGTAAATAACATGTTACTCACACCAATCTTCAGTCTTTATTTCAAGTCCATATTTGTGTTTCTTTAAAAATCTTTGTTCAGAATTAAGGAAGAGAAGGAGAAGCTAAGGGAAGCAGAAGAGAAAAGAATGCTTAAGCTGACTCAGCAGAGTGAGCTAATGGGTGAAAGTGAAAAGATTGCTCAGTTGAAGGAAGAAGAGAAACAAAAGAAAACTGAACAAGTCAAAGCCCAACGCAACAGGGAGAGCACCAGGTATACTGAGAATTTTAGGAGAATGATTTTTTATATAGTGACTGCAAGAGGAAGTAAATCCTGTGACCAAACTTTTCTTTGCTTCTCAGCTTTTTATTAGTGGAAGATGTATGTACAGTGTTTGAAACATATATTTTTAGTATCTTGCAGAGAATTCTTGCTGGAGAGTAGATTTTGGAGACTTGAACTGAAGGATTAATCAGTGTGTCCTGAAGTCTGCTACTGATTTCTCTTTAGACTTCAGTAATGGTAATCTGTTAGCTTTCCCTTATAAGTGAGGAAGTACTTCAGAAGTACTTGGGTGCAGTTTGGTAGTACATGTCAATTCGGATGCCATGAGCAGAGAACTGTTGAGTTAAGATTGGTCAAAAAGAAACAATCAGTTTAAACAATACTCCTAATTATAATTTCCAGTGAATGTTTCAGATAACATAAATGTAAAGTTTGACAAAAGAAAAATGTGTGACTAATCTCAGAGATGTGGCAGTAGAGTAAACACTGTGTTGGAGCAAATTATTGCAGGTGCTGGAATCTGAACTAAAAACAAATATTGCTGGAGATCACCGCAAGTCAGGCAGCATCTGTGAAGAGAAAGCAAGCTAACATTTTAGTGGGAAATTAAAAGAAATGGTGTATCTTAGTAATTTCAAACTTCACATTTCGCTTGGTAGAAAAGCAAGATCAAAATTATTAAGGAAGTAAATTAAGGTAATTGTATTATTTACGGAGGAATAAAATGTTGGTTATTAAAAACAGCAAGAGTGAACATCGTTAAAATTTGTTTGATTATGTGGAGCTGTATTAGGTAATGCAGAAACAAGTGGATTGTCTCAGAAGGGGGAAGAAAAAAAACTATAAAGAGATTTGGGATTCAAAGGCACATAGTTTACCAACTTAATTCGGAAGTAGAGATTTTTCAAATCCTTCAACAAAACATGTTAGTTTTTTTAATGAAAGTGTGTTTTTAATTGCAGTATAGTTGATCTTTTGGATCTGGCAATGAATATTGTAAAACTTATTGATTTAAGGAATCCATTATTAAGAAGAAAATAATCATTTGACCTTCTTCTAATACTGTGTTAAATAGATTCTTGAAAGTTGGGACAAATGGGCTTTGCCCGCAAAGTAGGAACTGTTTCACTAATTGATTTTGCATATAAGCTGGTGAGAAATAACCTCACATTTTTAGTCATTTATCAGTAACTTACAGCTGTGGCAAAAATGTTCCGCTATGTACACTTTAATTATATTGTGAGTTTTACATTATTACTTTCAATTTACTGTAGTTTTTAAGAATGT
Organism: Chiloscyllium plagiosum; assembly: GCF_037043375.1. Lineage (NCBI taxonomy): Eukaryota > Metazoa > Chordata > Chondrichthyes > Orectolobiformes > Hemiscylliidae > Chiloscyllium > Chiloscyllium plagiosum. The sequence goes on along the minus strand of NW_028270167.1, from coordinate 33,682,421 downwards.
GAAATGCGTACAGTGCATATTGCAGTTGGATGGAGGGAAGGCCTGTATGTTTTAGGTTTAACTTTGATTGCTGTGCTGGAGAGAGGTTTTAATAAGTTGGTTAAAATTCTCTTTGAAAAATGAACCCAGCATTTTCTCTTCAGTGCTTTTCAATTTGTACAGCTAAAATAAAAATGAAAATATCAAACCTGTTAACAGTTGAAAATCAAGACTTGGGACTGACTCATCAGAACATTTGTCAAGCATTCACTAAGTGTAGATTATTTGGAATGCTGATGGACCTGGAATATAGTATTTTTTGTTATATATGAACAATAAGAGGCTGAGTAATCATCTAATAAACTTTAGTTTTAATAACGAAGGAACGAGAGATGATGGTGGATGAGTACAATTGAAGATATAGATGAATGTTAGGCAAATTGGAGTTGAGTATCTTCAAAATCACTAATAACAGGTTACCATTTCTTTTGACTGAATCAGCTGCCTTCTACTCAAGTTCTATTCAGTTGTATTTAACTTATTGCAGATATATAGAAGCCTTAAGAGTACAGATGATGGAGAAGATTAAATTGCAGAACACAGATCTACCTCCACTCTGTTGCTGTGGAACCGATTTCTGGGACTCCCATCCAGACAAGTGTGCAAACAACTGCGTCTTCTATAAAAACCCGAAAGGTACAAAAACTGGATTATGTTGCCTATTAGAATAAAATTTGTTTCCCTTAAATACTTCCTCTAAGAACTGTGGATACTTGCAAGTGATCTTTGATTTTATCTATCTAATGGCTGTGGGACAGAGAAATGCTGAACTCTGTATAACAATGTGTAAAAATATTGGAATTTCTGGATGAAATTTATCATGAAACATCTCTGATGAGTTGCTCATGGCTCTTCCATTTTAAGAATTGAAAGATTAGGTTGGGGTCTGCCTTTTCAAGGTTTCAGATACCTAAATTGCATCTTTATAAAGAGTATACCACATAGCCTCGTCCCTAGGAGGACAAATGGGGAAGTGGAGTTCTGGCTGCAACCAGATTAGCATGATATTTTTGAAAGAGACAGCAGAGTCTTAATTGATAAATGGCCTACCGTATCCTGAAGATCAGTTCTCTTTCACAAAATACTTTGTATGTCCAAAAGCCTAGTTTTTCACCAGGCTTCATGAGATACTATTATTGTGATGACCGACATTGCACCCTAAATTAAGAATATAACTTTGGAAATTGCTCAAAGTATAGCATCATGTAATGTTACAAAATATCTATCACGAGTGCTAGAAAAGACTGCTGTTATGAGAGACAGTGGCCGTCAAGGTGATTTCTGTCCTTTGAGGACATCGGAAAGATGTTGTGAAACTTGAAAGGGTTCAGAAAAGATTTACAAGGACATTGCCAGGATTGGAGAATTTAAGCTATAGGGAGAGGTTGAATAGGCTAGGGCTGAGGGGTGACCTTAGAGGTTTACAAAGTCATGAGGGGCATGGATAGGATAAATAGACAATCCCATTCCTTGGGATGGGGGAGTCCAGAACTAGACAGTGTAGGTTTAGGGTGAGAGGGGAAAGATATAAAAGAGACCTGAGGGGAAAGATATAAAAGAGACCTAAGGGGCAACTTTTTCACGCAGAAAGTGGTACATGTATGGAATGAGCTGCCAGAGGAAGTGGTGGAGGCTGGTACAATTGCAACATTTAAAAGGCATCTGGATGTGTATATGATTAGGAAGAGTTTGGAGGGATATGGGCCATGTGCTGGCAAGTGGGACTAGATTGGGTTGGGATATCTGGTTGGTATGGACGGGTTGGACCGAAGGGTCTGTTTCCATACTGTACATCTCTCTCATTCAATGACTCTATGTAACAAAGTTGACCATTGCTTAAGACTTTATGGAACAACAATATGCTATCAATTATTAGGTACGCAGTCTGTGCAGTTTCAAGTCCAGTTTCAGGCATCTGAAGAACAAGTACTTGAGAACAGACATCTGTAATCAAACCAACTGAAAAGACAGGTTTCACTATATATTTATCATACGTGTTGTGGTTCTGTTCGCCGAGCTGGGAATTTGTATTGCAGACGTTTCGCCCCCTGTCTAGGTGACATCCTCAGTGCTTGGGAGCCTCCTGTGAAGCGTTTCTGTGATCTTTCCTCCTAGAGGCATGGCACTCATCCACAGATTCAATCAATAAGCACATCGACCTGGACCCAATATACCGGCCACTGCAACGGACAGCTGGAACTGACAACTGGAAGCGGCAGATTCAAACGACTACAAATGCCGGAGGAAAGATCACAGAAGTGCATCACAGGAGGCTCCCAAGCACTGAGGGTGTCACCTAGACAGGGGATGAAATGTCTGCAACACAAATTCCCAGCTCGGTGAACAGACCACAACAACGAGCACCCGAGCTACAAAACTTTTCACAAATTTATCATACATTTTGTCTCCCTACATTCCCCCCTTCCCCCACCCACAGTGTATGTCAAAGCACTACAGTCTGTATTATCTTCATTCGATGCTTGGGATGGACACTGTAGAAATACCTCAATGAAGAAGATTGCATCAGTGCATTTGTGTTCGGCGTGGAAATAATTCATCTGCAGTGGGACGCTAAATTCACTTTAGCAATTAATCTTCTCAAAAATGAGTCTATATGAAGATGTGTTCAGAAAATGTGTCTTTTTTTAAAAATAACAATTGGTTCATAAATTATTTTGCTGCTTTTATTTAATTGTATGAGAAATTGAGTTTTAAAAATTTTTAATCATTTTTCTGAAAATTTCAATTGAAGATGTAATGTTTGGTTACGTTGAAAATATATCTCAAGACAATTTTTAAGAAAAAGAATGGTGATTTCTAAATTGTCTAATTCTAGGAAAGGATAGTTTAACTACCAAATGCAAGAATCATTATTTGACAACTTACAATTGCGTACCTTTTCAATTCACTTTTTTTTTTATTGCTTTTATTTTCCGTTCTTACTTGGTTTTCTAAATCTAGCCCCTTGTGAGGAGATGTCTAAATTTAAGAATGTTATCAACCTGCTAAAACCCTATTGTCCCCAGATGAATGTCGTCATTTACAGAATGTTCTCCACTAAATGCCACTCTAATTATTTTGCTGGGGAGAACATGATTGAGAGAGAGAGAGGTCAGGTGATGTGATACAGCCTTTTAAGTACATGGCAATTATCATCAACCTGCAATTTCCCCCCTCCAGGTTTATAAAGACTTTTAAGTTTACGTCTGCACTGGAAACTTATAGAAGGTCCTTGTCAGTAACAGTTAGATATCTGCTAGTTGTGAGGGACATTGGCTGTAAAGGTGTTTTCTGTCCTTTGAGAACATATAACAAAGTTGATCATTGCTCAGGCTTTATGGAGCAACAATACCTTATCAATTATTGGGTATGTATTTTAAATTAATGGTGTGAAATCTTTAAATTTGATTTAAACAAATCAAACATAACCTAGGACAATTTAAACTGGCCACTTTTTTTGTGTGATGCTATATTTGTTTCATTTGCTTTTGTTTTATTTATATTTGTTTTTTAAAGGCCAAGTTGACCAGTTATGTTGAAATACTCTTTTCCTGGAGTTTATTGGTCTCATCAATAAACAAGCAGGTTAATTTCAGGAAAGAGTAAATTTATATTTAGATTTGTATTGCTGGTGTCATTCTGTGAACTTGCTGTTTACATATTGATGCAACATATTGGCCAATAAAATAATTTTTAGAACACCTTGCCTGCTTAAAGAACATTTGCAAAAATGTCAGAGATAATTGGGGTTATGTTTATGCATTGACAAAAGATTGCTGCTTCATTCATGTATTTCATAAACACTTCCTGTGTTTTAAAGTCTTCAACTTAAATAGAGGCATTTGCAACTGTTTTAAAAAGGCAAAATTGGAGAACAATACTTCAAATTTCAATTTCCCCACATTATACCCATTTGCCACATCTTTGCCCTCAATTAACCTGTCAATTTTTCTTGCAATCATGTGCTCTTCACAGTTTGCTTTGTTTGTCATCAGCAAATTTGGAAACAGTACTATTTTATCATTTAAGTTATTTATATAAATTGTAAACAGTTGAGGCCTGATCCCTGTTTCACAGCGCTTGTTTTACCTTGCCAACCTGAAAATTACTCTTTTAGTCTATTTCTAATTAGCCAGTGTGTTTTTAGTCTGTTTCTTCTATCCATGCCAATATGCTGACCCACGCCAGCTTTTATTTCTTAGAGTAACCTTTTGTAGCACCATATCAATTACTTTCTGAAAATCCAAAGGTACATCCACTGGGTCCCCTTCAGCACAATGATTTCAGTTTCACAAAAACATGTTAACTCTGCTTTATGATCTTGAACCTATCCAAATGCCCTGCTATAACTATTTTAAAAATAGTTTCTAACCTTTTCCCCAATAGATATTCAGCTAATTGGGCTGTAGTTTCCTGCTTTCAGTCTGCCTCCCATTTTGAAAAAGGTTTTACATTCAATCTCTTGCAGTTAATGGGTCCATCCCTGAATCAAGAGAGTTTTGAAAAATTAAAATCAATGCATCAACTATCTGCCATATGTGCGAGTCAATGTGTGCGCATCAGTGTGTTAAGCTTTTTTTTCTTTTTTGGGTGGCACAGTGGTTAGCACTGTTGCCTCACAGCGCCAGAGACCCAGGTTCAATTCCCACCTCAGGCGACACGTTCTTCCCGTGTCTGCGTGGGTTTCCTCCGGGTGCTCCGGTTTCCTCCCACAGTCCAAACATGTGCAGGTTAGGTGGATTGGCCATGCTAAATTGCCCGTAGTGTTAGGTGAAGGGGTAAAATGTAGGGCAATCGGTTTGGGTGAGTTGCGCTTCGGCGAGTCGGTGTGGACTTGTTGGGCCGAAGGGCCTGTTTCCACGCTGTAAGTAATCTAATCTCACCAACCACTTATTTTAATACCGTAGTGAGAAAATTGATAGCCTTACATCTGCTAAGGAGATGTGGAAAAGCACTCAACCACGGGTTGGGCGGGGCAGCATTTGTTCAGAAAAATTGGGGACATCTGTTCTTAGTGTCAATGGAACAGTGTAAATAAGGTGATAATATTTGTTCACTTGTGGAATGTGTGGCTGTACTTCCTTCTCATGCTGGAGGCGTGCATATTTCACAGTGGGATGTCTGATAAATAAGTTGGTTTATATGAAAAAGTCAACAAAACACATACTCAACAGGAAAAGAATTTGTGATTTAATAAGCTGAGTGGAATATGCACGTAACAGAACAATTCTGATACATTTTTATGTATAACACACTGAGCAGATTTGAATTTATGAAGCTCAGCTCCCTCATCTTGACTGTTCTGGGAAGAGAATGTCTCATTACCCTTACAGGCTAGGAAAACACGAAGGCTGAAATTTGGAAGATGTTCACGTGTGAGTGAGAGAAAACATTTTTCTGTGAATTACATTCACTGACTGAAGTGTTCAAGGGACACAGAGAGAGACAGACAGGAAAGAAGCTGGTGAAAAGATTAACCTTTAATGGTCTGATTTGATATGGTGCTACAAAAGGTTATTAGCTGAGCCGTCTTGAATAGGTACTTTAACAATAGGATGATATCCATCAGGAACACGCAACCCATACCTCCAATAATTTGCTTGTCATTGATTGTGTCAAGAGTGTGGTACTGGAAAAGCACAGCAAGTCAGGCTTGTCATTCCTAATGTGAAGAGCTTATGCCTGAAATTTCGATTCTCCTGCTTCTCGGATGCTGCCTGACCTACTGTGCTTTTCCAGCACCACGCACTCAACTCTGATTTCCAGCATCTGCAGTCCTCGCTTTCTCCTAATGGATTGTGTGTTATTCCCTGGAGCTTAAGATCTGTGAATGTTATGAATTTAAGTTACATTTTGGGAATCTAAGATTTTAAAAGATACAGCCGATTTGTAGGCATTGATACTGGGCACGTTAGCTGAGCAAGGTAACCCCATAACCTTTTTCACATAGTTTAGGCTAGTCTCTCGTTATGATGTACTAGCCAAAGCAATTGACCATTTGGCCTGGCTGGATCAAGGTTTCCCACTTTGTGCATATAGATTAATTAATCAAATGTACTCAGACCTGTCAATGCGTTTCTCATCCTCTGCAAATTTTTGCCATTTTATTGTTGCTTATCTGATTAAGGACATATGGCGTTTTTGTAATTTTAAAATTCTGCATAAAGACAGCTTGTTTGGAGCAATAAGGGGAATAGCCTGAGGGAGGTCTTGGGGTAGAAACTGGCGCTTCTATTCTGCTAAAGGTTTTAAAACCTTAGCTCAAGCCTGGCTTGTAGGTATCAGTAAATAAAGGTAATAAACTAAACTGTCTGTAAGAGTTTTATATTCCAGACTACCACAGAGTATGATCTCCTGGAAGAACCGAGAGAGGGTACAGGTCGAGTCCGTCAGAGATTTGCTGAGCCGTCTTGAATAGGTACTTTAACAATAGGATGATATCCATCAGGAACACGCAACCCATACCTCCAATAATTTGCTCAGAACCAAATCTGATTTTCCAGAGTTCATCTCTCCCATCCAGTTATCATTGCTTCTGGGTGTTATTTATATCCTGTATGGTGTAGATTAGATTAGATTACAGTGTGGAAACACGCCCTTCGGCCCAACAAGTCCACAACGACCCGCCGATGCGCAACCCACCCATACCCCTACATTTACCCCTTACCTAACACTACGGACAATTTAGCATGGCCAATTCACCTGACCTGCACATCTTTGGACTGTGGGAGGAAACCGGAGCACCCGGAGGAAACCCACGCAGACACGGGGAGAAAGTGCAAACTCCACACAGTTAGTCGCCTGAGACGGGAACTGAACCCGGGTCTCTGGCACTGTGAGGCAGCAGTGCTAACCACTATGCCACCGTGCCGCCCACAAATCTAATCTAATCTAATCTGGTGCAGAGTGATGGAAAATATCTGGCCAATTCATCTGGTGTTCCTTTTTCTCATCTTCAGTCTAACTTTCTGTCAGCCTTTCTATAAACATGTTCCGGTCGCTACTTGCACCAAAATATGTCTTTACTATGAGATCATTCATTAATCCTATACCAGTTTAATACAGCTTGCTGTCGGGTCAGCTCCAAAACGTGCTGTTCTAAGAAACTGTCCTGAAAATATTGTGAACTCTTCCTCTAGGTTATCTTTGCCCATCTGAATTTTAGTCAATTTGCACATTAAAATCTCCCTTGATTATTGCCAAACATTTCTGAGAAGTTTTCATTATGGGGCATAAAGGAAGAAATAATATGGTTACTGTTAGATGACTTCTTGCCTTTATCATTTCTTCCCAAACTCCATTTCATCAGCTTCAAATATACATGTGTTCAGATACAGAGTTTTACCCTTTTACTCTCAATTTGAATTCCTCTCTTATCTGTTGGTTGACTATTAAATTATGATGGACAGTATGAATTTATCATTTCTTTTCATTGGCCTTGACTTTACGCTGACTGAGCACAACTTCCCAAATTTGATCTCCTGCTGCCCCACCCCGTCCCCCCCGTCCCAAACTTTTCATTTTAAAATCCTCTCTAGTTCATTAATCATACAATCGTCAAGGAAAATGGCCCATAATGTATAGGATCAGAAGTGGGCTATTGGGCTCATTCATTCTACTCTGCCATTCAATGAGATAATTTCCTGCATTATCATCCACCTCCCAAGTTTTTGTGCACCCACTAAACCGGTCTATAATTCTATGCAGACTATTTATGTCATCCTCGTCATTTAAGTCCTCACCTACTTTTGTGTTATTTGCAAATTTGACATTTGCTTTCCTCATCCAAGGGGTCATTAAGCCATTTGTAAATAATTATGGCCCCAGTATTGATTCATGCGGCATGCTAGTAGCCAGCCTGAAAACGTTCACCTTATTCCATCTCTCTGTCTTCTGTTAGCCAGCCAATCCCCAATCCATTGCTAATAAACTACCTGTAATACCATGAGCTCTTATTAAGTAGCCTAATGTATCGCACTTCATTATATACCATTGGAAAATCCAAATATATTCCATCCATCACTTTCTCTTTATCTATTCTGCTTATTTTCTGCTCAAAGAATTCTAGTAAATTGGTCAAGCATGATTTTGCCTTCGTGAAGCCATGGGGATTCTTCTTGATCATGTTATGTCTATAGAAAGCACTGCTACTACATCCTTTTACAATGAAATCCAACATTTTCCCAATAACATGTTAGGTAACTATAGACCCGTGAACTCTTTTTTTTTTTGTCTACTTCCCCTTTTAAATAAAGATTTTCCAATCTTCTGGGAAATAGCCAGAATCGAAAGATGTCTAAAAGATTACTACCACTACACCTGTAGCTAGTTCCTTTAATATCCAAGGATGCATCCTATCAGGTCCAGGAAACTTGTCTGTCTTTAGCCCCATTAGTTTTCCAAGCAATTTCAACTTTTGTCCTTGAATATTTCATAATTTTGGGATGCTAATAGTGTCTTCTCTTGTAAAGATTGATGCAAAGATTAACTTAACTCCTATGCTACTTCCAGGTTTCCCATTATTATTTCCCAGCCTTATTCTCTAAGGGGCTTATGTTCATTTTGGTTTCTCTCTCTTTAAAGACATTCCTGCTGTCTGTTTTGATATTATTTGCAAGTTTACCATCAAAGTTTTTTTTTCCTTTTTTGATTGCTTCCATTTGATTTTCACAATGCCCTGGGTAACCACCACTCTTATCGCATTAATTTTTTTTTCAATCTGATACTCTCCTTAAGTTCCCAGGTTAACCATGGTTGGCTTATTCCCTTCTTCTAAGCATTTTTCCTTTGGAATATAAATTTATCGTGAACTATGAGATTGCTTAACCTCTCTGTATAGACTGTTTGTCATCTTTAACATTTGCCTTCCCACCTGTTTTATGCCATCCACCAAATTGATAGTACATCTATTTGCCTTCTTCAAGTCAATTATATGTATTGTAAATAATAGAGGCCCCAACACTGAAATACATAGAAACATAGAAGATAAGAGCAGGACCCTATTCAATATAATTATAGCTGATTATAGAGTTCAATACCCTAATCCTACCATTTCCCTGTATCTCTTGACCATTTTAGCCACTAGAGCTGTAATCTACCTCTTTGAAAACACAGTATTTTGGTCTTAATCACTTTCTGTGCTAATTAATTCCAGAGGCCCACCACACTCTGGCTGAAGAAATTTGCCCTCATCTCAGTTGTAAAATGTTTGTACTTTATCTGTAATGACCCCCGCCCCCCCAAGTCATTGAGAACATCAATCCATCCATATCTAACCTGTTCAATGATGTTAGAGTTTTGTAGTTTTCCATGAGGTCCCTTTGATTTTTTTTTAAATACTAGTGAATAAAATCCTAACCGTCTCAATCCCTAGTCATACATCAGTCCTCCCATCCCAGGAATCAATTTGTTAAACCTTTGCTACATTTGCTGTATAGCAAAAACATCCTCCTTCAATAAGGAGACCAAAACTGCACACAATACTCCAGATGTAGCCTCACAAATACCCTATATAATTGCAGCAAGACATCCTTGGTCATGTACTCAAATCCTCTCGCTATGCAGGCCAACATATCGTTTGCCTTCTTTACTGCCTGCTATACCTGCATACTTAATTTAAGCAACTCGTGCACAAGGATACCCAGGTCTCGTTGAACAATCCCCTCTCTCAATTTATAGCCATTCATATGATAATCTGCCTTCATATTTTTGCTATTAAAGTGGTAACCTTTCATTTATCCATGCTATACTGTACCTGTCATTCATTTGCCCACTGACTCTCAGCTTGTCCAAATCACACTGCAATATCTCTGCATTCTCATAGTTTCAACTTTCACCCAATTTTATTCTTAGGTAAATTGAGATATTGCATTTAGTTCCCTTATCTAAATCATTAACATAATATTGATCCTAATACTGATCCCTGCAGTACCCCACACTGTCCTGCCCCTGAACAATGACCAAATAAGACAATCCATCTCTAAGAGGTGTGATAGCCTCCTGATACAAAGACTCCAGGTAACACCCCCCTTTCCTTGAAGCAGCACAGTATCTGTAATTCAGCACCCAGCTAGTAAACCCTGGATTGAAGCTGCTCGAGGTTCAAACACTGCTGACCTGTTTGCTGTGTGTCAAGTTAATATCCAGGAGTAGCCACATGCTACAACTGTGACACATTACCTGTCGTCTTATCCTCAACATGTTCCAAGAAAGTACTTAATTATTACATTCACCTTCATAATTAGTTATGTTTTTAGATATTTCATCAACCTGACTACCAGCTGCTATACTATTTTGAACATTAGAATTAGAATAAATGGTCATCACTTACCAGATATTCAACAATTAACCAGCTTCTTCTCCAGTGGCAGAGTAAGAATAAATTCCTTGAAACTGAAATTTAGGCAAAGGAAAAAGCAAAGTACCCCTCACCCCCTCCTCCTCCTCCCATGAAGCTAATTCCATAAATATGAGCTTGCGGTTATTGATTGGTAAATACACTAAAAGGTGTGATTGTAAATAAATAGTGGGAAAGGTGAGAAAATGATTTCAGCAAAAATGGTGGAGGACATTTAAGGAACTGAATATCCAACTCCTAACATATACCTAAAAGTTCAGTATTTATTCCAAATATAAAGTACAGTCTGTACATACCTAATCCAGTACTCTCTGGTCCAACAACCTCTGTTGACCGTTATGTTCTGAAGAATAAACTCCACAGTACTTTGGTTTCCACTGTCCCAGAATTAGACTGGCAGTTAAAGAATTCATCAGAATTCCTTACAATAACTCTTTCATCTCATTTGCTATTGTACAGTATTTCTAAAACAAGTTTTAAAATTTTTGTGCTGATCCCAATAGGTAAACTACCAAGGACTGGCAAATTCTGGGATCTGCCAAGTCCCCACGCCAAGACTGCCCGCTTCCATCTGTTAATTGCGAAGCATTCAGCCACATGTTATTTGCACACAACACAACACAGGATGTGTTTGAGCAACTTACCCATAATGGCAGTGTTTGAGTAAAAGTTACGCTTTGCCCATTGAATTCAGATCAGCCATTTCTAATAACTCCTCTACATGGACAAGAAAAACATTTGACAAATGTTCTCATCTTCAGTAGGTGGCTAGGGGCAAGAGTGGTATTTTCCACCACTGCTAGTATGTGGTATTGGACTAGAGGTAGTTCCAAAGAAGAGGCGGACTAGACTTGAAACATAACATTGTTTCTCAATGGACAGACACTGCCAGATCTGCTGAATTGCTCTTGCATTCTGTGTTTGTTCCAGCATCCATAGCCTATATTATTGGTGTTGGGGAAATTGCAGAATTTTGTTGTCACCAATCCTAGTTTTTATACTGTGCCTAGGACCTTAGTAGTTTTCAGTGGTAGATGTAAAACCAGTAGAAAGGCACTGGGCTTAGTTAACAATATGGCATAATAGCGATGTAGTTTGCGCTGCTATTAATTTACAATTCTTTAGAATCCTCTGATTCCAACAAAGACTGTGATGACCTCAGATTAGGTGGAGCTATTACTTTTTCTGAACTTTATGCAACATGTTCCCCTTAAGCTTTTTCCTCTGAGTTAACCAATTTTTAGATTAGCCAATACCTCATTTCTGACTTCACAAATGCAGGCAATCTGGATATTCTTCCAGAATGCATTTTCTTCAACCTTGAAAGAATGGTGGGACTTTTGCTTGAGGACTGTTGACCCTGTTTCTAACCTGTGTACTTTTATTTACTTTAAAAGATCAGATTAATACTCTTATGGACCATAGAGCTACTCTCTCATTATACAGACATGACAAGTGGTAGTTAAACCTGAGGGTCATCACACCCAAGATGAGAGTAGTTGTTGAGAAGCAGAGTCCTTCATGGTACCTTCAACTAGTGCAGGAATTTGAACTCACTGTTAGCGCCATTCTGCATCACAAACCAGCCATCCAACTAACTTAGCTAACTGATATGTGCTCTATAGAAATAAGTAATATATTCCTTGCAGTATCTTAGATTTTTGCACACGATAATATCTTTCTGATTGAAATAGCTATTCTCTTTTTGGGAGTTATCTTGGAAGCTTAGACCAGGCAATTTGTTGTTCTTGTAGTTTCTCTCAATTTGTTGGTCAGGTTTCATGTCTTTAGTCACTCTGTGGTTGTTTGGTGAAGTAGATTTTTTTCAGACTCTATCACTTTTCTGAAAGATTAGATTATTCACTCAACAATGACATTGGCTATTCTGTTTCAGAAGATAAGAACACTGATTATTTCCACCAGTCCTGTAAAGTCTGTTACTTCCTTCCTGTTGATAAAGTGAAAGAATTCTCTTCTTCAAACATACTTAATCCCATTCAACTTTTTCTTCTGTTTGGAATCTGCCATGAGTTTCAGAAACCCAATTAAATCTTCAATTGGTTACCTCTTGACTAGTTCATCAGTTATGGTTTGTTCCTGGGCCCATTGCTTACTGAGAATCCATCAATCTCCTTCAACTCTCCTGATGAACTTGAGGATAAAACATGCATGCAGTCTCAAAAGTGAAGATTTTGACTGGGAACAGTAAAAGCATTTTCAATTCTCATGCAAGTATTGCATTGTAATTTGTAGTATTCCTACGCTTTTCAGTTATTCTGCTTTCACCATGTAATCTCATCTCTAGACAATAACTGCTGCTCATTCCACCATAGAAACTGGTCTGACAGGTCGATAACACTTGCTCTTGTATCAATTAACGGGATGTCCATTGACAAGACAA